>NW_022045829.1:2775000-2996838 GCF_003285905.1 Drosophila hydei
GAAAGGGAGAGAGAGGGAGGGAGAGAGTGAAAGATAAAAATTAATTGGACTAGAGAAAGTGAAGGATTGAGTGGGGGGACCGAGTGAGAGTGAACCGAGGAAATGATTAAGAATGCGAGAGATCGTGAATGCGAGAAAACCAGAGCGAGGGCAAACAGCGCAAAGAAGCGCAAGAATGCATTAGAACGAGAGCACAAGAGAGAACAAGAGGGAAGTGAAAGTTGAGAGAAATTACTCAGGGTACTTAATCGGAAAACGATTAGTGAGGCATCTCTAGTCTGCGGTGCAAGTCCAGCATCATCAGCCCTTTCAGCTTGTCATGCTGGAGTTCTATGGAAGAACAAGAGAATATAAAGCCAAGGGCTTATTGTGGCTCATTTCACACAAATTGTGCGGCAACAAAAATTGCCAAGGGATAATCACAAAAGCAACGAGCCATGCAGCAACAACACACGCACACTCACACATACATAGGATCATGTATACGAATTATATTACTCTATTGTTTTTTCGAACAACGTCTTTTGTCTTTGCTGGCCATTTATTTGCGGCTTGTCCGATGAATTGATTTTTGATTAATTAAAATATTTATTTTGCCTGGCAATTAAATGATCAACATAATTTATGAGAGCCTTCCATCTTAGCAGAAGCAGTTGGCATAGCCACAGGAGATGCGTTAAATGTGCATTTATGTTGTGCCGGAATTACGCATACGCAGCGTGGGTGGCTGAGAGGAGGATGTCCGTTGAGAGGGGAATGTCTGTGGCTGTGTGGGAGGAGGGCGGGCACATTAATAAATTTCCAAGTGTTTGAATCCCCGTACATGGTTTATTTTATGGCCGCCTCAGCTTTACCACGCACACATGTGTGCGCGCAAAGTAGGAAGGATATATAACTGGCGGTAAGATATTGTTGTCCTGCCGTGCGTGTGGCCATAAAACACTCGAGAGAGTTATGTCCTCCTGCTGGTCGCCATACGACAGCCAGCTAAATGCATTGGTATGCGTTGCGTAACGAAAAACAATTAGCTCTGCGGCCAAGAACAAAAACAACAAACAACAAAAATACACGCAAAAAAAGTAGAAATAAAAATCGACCAAGCAGCGGCCGGAAACGAGTCACAGCTTTGTTGTTGAGCAAAACTTTTATATGGCTTGTTTTCGTGTCTCTCTCGCTCGCTGTATGTGTGCGACTCTGCGTGCTTGTGTATGGGCCTTATCACTTTTATACTTTGTTAGCCAGCTGCCCCGTTGAGTGATTGCAGCTTGGCAATTGAGTCCGGATGACGACAATGTTCTATCGAACACACGCGCGCTTCTCTCATGAGTTCGCTTTACTTTGGCCAGGGACTCAATTAATTGAAGTTTTATTGGCTGATTGAATTTGGCTGGCTGTTCGTGTGTGAGTGCACAGCAGCAATTGGCCCATAATAAAAGTGGAATCAAATTGATTGATTGTTAACGTGCTTGAGAAAAAGTTCCCGAAATGCGTTAGTTATAAAAATGTTTTATATGAATGTTGTAGAGCTTGACAATAAAATAAAGTAGCTAGTCAGTCGAAGGGGTGTGGCAAAAAGTTATGCGAGCAATTGAAACATTGATTTCATTCCAACTGCTGGGATATAATTATTTTTAACAGACGAAAAGTGATTAATTTTTTATCTCGGGAAGGTAAATTTGGATTTATTAAATATTATTTATATATTTATAGAATAGTTACTAAATTATTTCACAATTTACTTTTTATTTCTTTACTTTTATATTTTAAATTTAAATGTATATTTTTTTAACAAATTTAATTCATGTTTTTATGTATTAATTAGTTTCTTCAATTTTTTCATCTGTGTTCTCTTCAATTATATGCAATATTTTTATTAACAAATAATACGATTACATTTAATATTTATTATTTTACATATTATATTTAATATTTAAATTATATTTCATAAATTTCTAATTTATTTCATATGAATTTACTTTTTATTTCTTGGATTTTATAAATATATTGTATAATTAGACAAATTAATAAATTATTGAATATATTATTTATAGTTCTCTTGTGGATTAATTTTATAATTTCTAATTTACACATATAATTTAGTTTTATTTATTAATAAAATTAATTAATTTACGTATTATACATAAAATTCCAATATAATTTTAAAAAATCATATTTTGAATTTTCCAGTTTCAATACCATTACAATTTTTATTAAAGACTTTTTTATTAATTTAAGATTTAAATGACGACTAAAATATACTAAAATGCAGCTCTTTTAGCCATAACCATGAGAAAGAAGAGTACTTAATAGTTAAGTAAGTTAATAAGTTGGAATAAAAGAATGAGAAAGGAACAAGGCTTACTGCCATAAATACAGCATGTAAATTTCTAAATCAGTTGAAACAAATTTATTAGATTGAAAGTAGAGGAAGTGTCATATTAATGTCTTACTGTAAAGATAAATTGACAGTTAAATCTTAGTGCATCCCCTAGGACTGCTTGTCACCTCTATCATATTTAACAAATAAAGTTTTTGCCTTACCTTTTATTGCTTGTTCGACTATACATATTTAATTTCCTATAAACTTATAGATTGCACACACACAGCAGCAGCAGCAGCAGCAATAGGAGCAGCAGCCGCAGCCATGACAAGCAGAAATAGCTAGGAATGGCCATAATATAGTAAATTCCAAACTAAGTAATCCTTTAATACCTTTTAGTTACCGGCAGCTCCAATACCAGCGGCTACTGCAGTTCGAATACCTTATTTACTTTATAGGTAAGGCAGAGCACAGCAATAGCAAAGCTATTTTAGTCGCTTACCTGGCCAGCGCGCAATTCTTTCCAGCTGACTTTAATCAGTAGCATTCTTCGATGGAGTCCTGCTGCATGAAGTCCTGCTGCAACGTCGTCCTGCACTCAATTCGTTTTCTTTATTTTCCAGCCAAACGGAAGTCATGTGTGCCGGTTGCGCACATCCTTTTTGTGTGCGCTCAAAAGGAGCGAGCACAGCACATATTTAAACCATACCAAACACACACAGACAGGCATTCCTTAAATATATATATATATATATATATATATATATATACATATAATCTATATATGGGGAGGATAATCGCTTTACAATCAGACAGGAAGCTATTGCAAGCATGATTGTTTCCGCGAAACGTGTTTGCTGCTGCTGCAAATATTCTGGCCAATAGCTTAAGAAATGAGATACAATTCAAGGAAATCTACTTTCAACGAGACAAGCTTTTAGGCAGTCTCGTGTAGGTCAAGTCGCCTAGGGGGGCGGGTATATGGGCACTTGTGCATTTCCCAGGAAATGTTTACCAGTTGATTAAATTCATTGCGTAATCTAAATGAAAATAACAGTAAAGCTAAAATTTATTTTTCTTGCGATAGAAGCAAAAATTCTAAAGGAAAATATGGAAAATTTATGAAATTGCATTTTAAATTTGTTTTTTTTAATTAGCTAAAAATATGAAGTTTTAATTACTCTACTTGGCTAGCTTACATTACCTTAATATATATATAAAGCCATATGTAATATATTGTATAACCATATATAAAAATTCGTCGGGCAATAATACTATACAGATATATATTTATACATCCCTTAGTTATTTCATTATTATATTTATACCGTCACTTAATGATAACTTCTACAGTAAACTATACTATACACACGAACTATATTATCAAAGCCTAAGATCTATGTATCCAATCTATTTAATAGTTTAGATTAAGATATTTATATAATTATTATTCATAAGCCTTGTATGCAATGTATCTAAGTCTACTTAAGGTTCTAATATATTAATATCTTATTAATTCATCATTCCTCAATAGTTTCTACCAAGTATAGCTAATACAAGCCGCCATAGACTTCACAGGGAATCCAGATAGCTTCATCGAATCATTCAGCTTAACGTGTTTTGACCTTAGATTCAACATCTTATCTTAAGCCCGAATAGCCACGCCGCGTGGGCCAATTTCGTGTGCCAAGTAAAAGGCCATTTGAAACAAGTGCACAGCTCAACAGTGACAGAGAGGGGAGGACATTGCGGGGGTAGACCACAAATAAATTACCCTGGCACGTTGAAGATTTGTTAATAAAGATAAATTTACTTATCGTTTATCTTGATTATACAAAATGCCTAAGTGAAAATTCAAAGAACAGGCGAATGGCCGTCGGGTCACACACATTCCTCACCTCCGTCGGCTGCTCAGCTGGGGGAAATTCAGCTGCGCCTAAAAACTTTTCCATTTCCTCGTTTCCCATGCCACGGGCCGTTTGTTTCATTTATGTAATAGGAGCGAGGAGCGCCATAAGGTGGCTCGCCATTTATATAAACAAAATACATATTTCAATGTTTTATAATAAATTAAATAACTTGTCGGTGGATCTTGAGCGTTGGCCAAAAGAGGACATTCTTTAGGACTGCAAAGCAAGGCCAACGCAATGTTTGCCAAGAACCCAAGTCTAGAGGGCAGTCCAGAGACCAGTCAAAATGAAGTCTCTGAGAATGGAAGGGGATCTACTGTTTACAGCTGCTGATTAAGTCCTTAGTCCTTGTAGTTTTAGTTTTGGGTAGATTTTTCGCAAGACTTGCGACAATTTGAGCACAGTGGGCATGGCAGGCCTTTCTAAGACATTCAATCAGCTTTATCTTGGCTTTCAGATCCACTAGTGTTTAGCGTTGCTAGAGTATAATAGTGTTGCTAGAGTCTAATAGTGTTAGTGTTGCTAGAGTCTACAAGTGTTGCTAGAGTCTACAAGTGTTGCTAGAGTCTACAAGTGTTGCTAGAGTCTACAAGTGTTGCTAGAGTCTACAAGTGTTGCTAGAGTCTACAAGTGTTGCTAGAGTCTACAAGTGTTGCTAGAGTCTACAAGTGTTGCTAGAGTCTAATACAATATGAATATTCTATTTATCGCTTCAGCTCCCACTTTTCCAAGATACTCGGCATTTCCTTCAGTGCCCAACAAATTTTCTAGGAAAATACAACAAAAGCAACAAATTTAAAATAATTTACAGTACTGTGTGCACAACGAAGGCGGAAAAAAAGATAAGGCAGGGAAACTGTTTATACATTTATTATTCAATTTTATGGCCAAAAAACCAAGTGCAAATAGTTTGCGGACTTTGGGGCTAAGAATATGTAGCTCTCTTGAGTGGGTAGACCCCAAAAACCAACAACTCAATCAACATGGAAACTGGACAGAGCAAAGTTCGACTTAACGATTAAGATGTGATTGGGTGTGGGTGTGTGGTCTTTGTGTGTATGGGTGTTGGGTGTTGGGTGTTGGGGTGTGGATGTATTGGTCATTTAGAAGCTGTAGTTCCGTTTGGACCTCTCGTCTTGCTTTAAAATTTGTTGTCGACTGTTGTTTGGCAAAGGTTTTTATTTATTGGCATATAAACCACAAATGGCAAACATGCCAAGATGCCAACACGCACGAAAAAGGCTGTGAGAAGTAGAGGGAAGAGGGGAGTGAGGGAGACAGCATACATAAATATTTCATGTCCTGACTTTCAATTTCTAGTTGACCTGCCTTGCTAGCTTCGTTTCCTTGCCGATTCCATTCGATTTGTTTGTTTCGACTGAGAAACCACTTGATTTCGAAATGTTTTATTTATGCGCACGATTATTATTTTGCTTTCTCTACATATATATATATATATATAAACATGTTCTGCTTGCACCTAAAGGCATTTTATCATATAATCCCAATTCCTGTTGTCTGGCTCATTGGTTTTCGGCTTTCGGCTTGATGCGGGTTCATTGTATCCCAAGAGCATTTTGTGCATGAATTGTAGTTTTTTCTGTGCGTTTGTTTTTTTTTTTTTAACCGTTTTATTATCGTCTTTATTGCTCATCATATTTACTAGCATATTTGATAGGCGGCATATTGAATCGCTTTTAACTTCCACATGACTTGTCTTTGCTTTTTGCTTATTGATTTGACCCACATTTATGGCACACACACACACACCCACAGTTTCACAAATAGAGAAATTAAATTACACTTAGTTAAAAGCATTCACATTACTAGCTTTACTTTCAGTTGTGTGTAATTTAATCTAAACAAATACTCAATTAAAATGTTAACGAATTTGCATTTCGATTTTAATTTCAATTATTTTCATTTCTGCCAAAAGTTGTAATTAATTTTTGTTTTGTTTTGTTTATAGCTTCAAATGGTGTTATAATTACATTAAATATTCAGATAAATTAGATATTTAGTCAAAATAATAACATGTGGCAATGGAGTTAGTTCTCAGATATCCTCACGTAGAAAGTTATATGTATAGAAGACAAAACCGGACAAACGTTAAATTCCAAAAGCTCAATTACATAGCTGAATGTCTGTCTATATACTCTCTCCCATTCAGTCTTATTATTAAAATATAAATTTAGTTAGGCGCAATCTCGCTTTGAGTGCACCTCGATATCAAAAGCCTGAATAGGTATAAGGCTAAACCGGACTTGGGACTAAAAGGGACAAACGCAATATGCCGAAATCGGATCTAAACTATATCTATTCTATATACTCTCTGTACGCCTTCTCGTCGTCAACTCAACTATTCAACTTCATTTTGTTTTTACCAAAGACAATGTATAAAACATTTATATATTCAAGAAACGCCATAAGAGACTTTGATGGACATTACACGAAATATTTATATAATATCCCAATACTTTCAGGAGAGTTGGTTCTTAGATATCAATTCATCGTATAGAGATATATATATAGGGAATTATGGGGCTATATACTCTCGCTTATACTCTCACATGTTAAAACAATGTATATTTAGTTTAGCGAGATCTCACTCAGGTGGCACCTCGAAGGCTAAACCGGAACTGGGAAAAACGCAATATGCCGAAATTCGAGTATCAAATCTCTCAACTCTCAAAACTCTATTCTCTGTACGACTTATGTTAGCTCTAATCGTCTATCAAACGGATGACATTTCGTGCACTCAGTTCAGCGTTAGTCAAACGTATATTTCAATATTCCAAACTGTTGACGTGATTGCCTTAAACCGACCTAGGGTTAAGAAACCTGCAAGGAAAGAGTCCATTGAATACAATTTCTATCTGCTGTCCAAAAATAAAATATATTTTAATATATTTCAAGAAATACCAAACGAGACTTTGACGAACATGCCCGCAAAAGATTGGACTTCGACTAAAATGTGACACTGTCCAGAAGGCATTGTCCGCAGGACTTAATGAAGCAGCCTTCACAGCTTTGACTTGCCTTGATGACAAAGTGACTTATTAAATCACGAATGGAATTCCTTTAAATAGCCTTAAGCAGGCAAATTTTATTTCAATGCATGAAAAACATTTTCAGCAAGTTCTGCTTCAACATTTCAGCTCACAATTGAAAGCGATTGAAGTCAAAATCTTGTTGTATATATCTAAGACACATCTTTACAAATTTCTCTTTCCATAAGCCTTCAATTCGAATCTCACTCTCTTCGCAGCCAAAAACTTTAGCCTCAGTATATGTTTGCTATGTTTTAAGCTGTTGCCACTCTGTCAACTGGCTCATTAAAACTAATAACTCTTTTACGACTTCTGACGCGGATAAGCAATTAGCCAAGTTAGTGTCCTGCCATGGCTAGAAGCAGCATATGGACAAGTTTATTTATAAGTTGGAAAATAAAAACAAAATACAGCAAGCTAATAAATGAAACTAACGTGATTACGTATACGCACAGTTACAGGCGAACTTAATTACGCATACGCAAGGTGCGCCCAAGATTTTGTGCATTCTGATAACAAAAATTGAAATTGAAATAAAATTTGATTTGATTTCCAGTTTGGTTACGCATAAATTTTGAATTGTTTATATTTGTATTCAATTTATGTTTTTCCTTTTTATAGTTAGCTATGTGAGAGAGATGCAAATATATATATATATATATATATATATATATATTTACTCCGCTACAAATACATTTCATTTCATTTTAATTATGCAAATTGAATTTCAGTCAGGCATAAATATGGCTCACTGACTGCAAGTCTTACGCCTGCTCTCTCTCTTCTCTCCTCTCTCCTCTCTTCTCTCTGTTGGCCAGTTGATTTGCATTTACTTTTGAATTTTTATTATTAAATTAGCACTTATGCAAATGTTTTCTTGGGAAAATGTTCCGTTTGATGTCAGCACTAAAAATTTTGCCATCCAAACTAAATATTCTTCACTTTTTGTATCAAGTGCATTAGCAGCAGCAGCAGGCTTTATATGAATATGCATCAAATTGCTGAGTGCACGCTCAACCAAACACACATTGCCAATTGAAATGGAATGCGGCATGTGAGTACTGAACGAACCATGGCCTGCCTCAAGTTGCCATTAAATCTGAGCTTAAATTCATTTGGAAGTCTTATTTTCTTTGGCCAGCTTCAGTGTCAGCCGGCGTCAGGCTCTCAACTAAGACTGCTGGTCGCAAAAGTACCAGCAGCTGTGTTTTCTGTGTTGTTTGCCTGTACATTGTTCACTAACTCAATTGACATTTTTGTCTTCCTTCTCACAGCAAATACAATTTGATCTGTCTAGGCCGAAGTCATATAGATCTTTATTAACTCCCTGGCAATTTCACTATAATGAACTGGTTTCCAAATGGTTGCTTTACTCCTGGACATAAGCCGACAAAAAACTTACTTCGTTCACCATTTGCTTCGAATTGCATGACATTCTTTAAGCTGCTGCCTCGAAACGTTGCACAATTAGCAACTTTTTATTTGCAAACTCAAATTGTTCATATTCAGGACTAAATAAGATTTACTTTGGTATAATTGGGTGAAAAAAGTTGAATTATAAGCAAGAGACCTACATTTTGGCAGCAGTAATTAAGTAACATTTTTATAATTACCTCATTTCATATTTGTATAAACTGCAAACTATTCAAATTAGCAGAAAGCTTATGAAACTCAATTTCAGTCGCGAGACGGGCGAAGTAAAGACTAATGAACACTTTTTCTTATACTTGTCAAATTTAATATTTCCAGCCATAAATTGCTTGTTGGCTCAAATGAATAAAGCTAAATGAAATCGCCTTAGCGATAAAGAATATTTAATTTTTTTTAACTCCTTTTATATATGTAAAATACATATTGAACTAAGCTATTTGAACTAATGATATTCCTATATAAAAAAAAGTACTTAACAAAGCAGAAAGGAGAGAAATATGGAGAAATATATTTTAAATAAAATTATTTTCAAGAAGCTTTTTTAGAAGCTCATCATATACATTCTTTTGAGCACTATTTTGTGCATAAAAAATCAGAATTCATTTTAATCTCAGAAGAACTCGTACAAAAATGCTTTACTTCAAGAAAGAACTGACCTGAGGTTAACCCTACATAAAAGAAATCTAATTAATAAAGCGATTAATATTTAACTTAGGATGTGTACATAAGAAATTTAAATCAAAAAATTTATGCAGATTCATAATTTACTAGCTTGTTTGAATATTTGTGCAGAAATCACAAATTATTTATTACCGAACAAATTTAAAAATATTTGAAACCAACGCACAATGAGCTCAAATAACCGCAAGCCAGCAAAATTTAAAAACCACGAATCAGACTCATGTTCTTAGGAATAGAATATCTTGCCTTGATATTAAGTTTACCCGAGCACTTTATTTTAGCTAGTGGAAAACTGAACTGAGCAGTAAAAAAAACCTTCAAAATCAGGAATAGGTACAGAGTAGCTGCGTGTGTGTGTCTACACTCTCAAACATGTATAATTTATAAATAATTTTATAAATAATTGTAATTCAATTTCTTTGTCATTAAAAAGCCAAGCTCATTATTTACACATTTGCTTTTCTTTTTAACTTGGCACGTATTGTTACTTAGTTCTTTGTTGCTTTAAAAGCGTTTATCGAATTTATGATTTCGTATAATTAATTTAATTGTTGAATATTTTATGAAAGGCACAAAAGTTCAATGGCGTGCACAAAATCTCACTCTGTCTTTCTCTAGTTGGCTGCATTTGGCGCCAGCTTTTGTCTACTCGCATTACAGGTATTTAGTCTCCACTATATATGCATCTATGCATGTTCATAGAGTTGGAAATTAACTTTTGGTCGGCTGTTAGTAATTTGAATGCATTGCATTTAATGCTATTATAGTGCATAATTAAACCACTTGGCCTTTGATTAATGATGCAGATTAAATGGAAGGGCGTAATTCTGTTTGTTATTTTTGTATAAATTATTTATTGGATTTTACTTTTAATTTAATGACCCTAGCCCAAAGCACTCTCCATTCGAACATGCAAAGCCGTTTTAATTAAAATAATAATCAAACGAGTTGCATTTTGTTTAATTGAAAACATAATTCCGCATGTCTCGAGCTGTCAAAATCCTTTCGAAAAGCCAGAAGTGAGATGTTAGAATATAAATAGATTAAATTTGTTTTAATGTATTTCATCTGTGTCCTTAGTTTGCCTCGGGATTGAGGCAATAAAACCATTGCTTAGAGACTTCTTTCTATTGTCATAAATACAAATACTCGGCTGTTATTGGTTATAAATAATGTATGTCAAACGAAATGTTTATAATATAAAATTTTAAATAGGTTTTCCCTTTTTAACATACCGTAGTCCTTTAAAAATATATGACTTGGCTGAATTATTAAATATATTCCCATTCTGGTTCCCATCTAATATTCTTTAAATAGCAGCTGCATCGTAGCTAAATTCAGATTTAAATACAAATATTCACTTAAGAAAATATTTCGTTAGTTTTCAACATAATTGAATCAATTCAGACAGAGAGATCTCTATGCAGTTTTCAATTAAATAATTCAAATATTCAATTGAAATCGACGAAAATAGATCTCAAGTTGGATTCGACCAAATGCAATTAGCTCTCGCTGGTTAGTCTCTGGTTAATGGCTCGTCCTGTGTGTACATTTTGGCTTTTGGTGGAATTTCGGTTAGCATGCATAAATCATGAAACCAAAAGCTAAAACTTACAAACACACACACGCACTCTGTCTGTGTGCGTCTGGAAATGGAACATTTATAATGGCATAGAAATAGCTTGACATGCACAGTCAAAGGGGACTAAATGTGTGCTCGGACTGCATGCATAAATCTCAGCAAATTTTGAAATCTCATTGACAATTGGAAATGTGACCAAAATCGTGCATTTCCGTGCGCCCTCTCGCTCCCTCTTGCTCTCTCTCTCTCCCTCTCTCGCTGTACAAATTGAAAATACATTTTACACAATTACAAATTGCATTGCAATTGATTTATCACGCACAAACGCACGAAGGTCACGCTTGGCACATAAATTTTGAACACACCAGCCTGGCAGGCAGTTGGACTCTCTGCACCACACACCAGACATACACACACACACACACCCCACATTCAGAAGACAAGAGCAGCCTTAAATGTCCCGGCTGCAATTTGCCAAAGTTTTCGGGCCTCACATTCCATATCTGGTCCATATGCTTGTTAAGCCTTTGCTTAATGCGCTTAGCACTTTGATAAAAAAAAACCTAGATATGTATATATATCAGGGAATCACTTCACACGCAAACATTTTATCAGGCTGCATTAAATTGCATAAAATATATGCGAAAAAGTTAGCTCAGTCGCAACGCTTCCCTTCGTCGTCTGTTGGCCACAAAGCTGTCCGAATGCCTACGTGACTTACAGCACTGGACTCTTTTTTTGGTCAAGTCAACTTGACCACTGCTGGCATTTCTTCAAGAATGCGACGCAATTCAATTTCACGTCTTTCTTTACATTTGCTCCATGTTCCGGCAATCAATTTCAATCGCATTTCTCTGCATCAGTTAAGGACTTTGACTGCGTTACTAATTTGAATTTTAAATTAAATACTATACATAATATACTTCTATATATACTAAATACCAAATACTAAAATACTAAAAGGACGTTGTAAAGCTTTTAGTATTTTCCTTTTACCAATTGCTTTTCTCTGTTAGCAAGATCGAACTTTTAGTATTCAAGATTTATCTCATTTTTTTTTTATTTTTGTATATTTTTCTCTAATTTCTGTTGCGTCGCTTGCATCCCAAATTACTACTATATTTTTCATTGTTTTGTTTGTATGAGCGCTTTATATCTTTGTAGGAATTCTGGAAGTATTATAGAGAATTGTAGCAAATCTTACGATCTTTGCTTGTAATTTTAGGTTTGTTTTTGTGCAATATGGAAATAACTAGTTCTTTTAAGGACTTTCACACTTCTACGTAATCCTCTTATATTTTCATCACCCTTTTATCCAATCCGCCTCAGAAAAACAAACTAACAAACTGCATTTTCCCGTAATATATAAATTTCCAATTATACTAATCTCAGATATTCAATTTTAACTGCTTTACTTCTGCTAGACTATGGACTCTTAATATTTTTTTGTATTTACTTTAGACGTAAGATTCATAATTATTTCGCTTATTAATACCAATTCATACATATACTTCGATTTTTTCGTAAATAATATATATATATATATATATATTGAGACATCTTCAATTCATCTTGCATCCCTAGTCTATTTGCTTTCATTACTAGCATTGTAGTAGAGACGTTTCTTGATATATCTCATCACATTGATTTATGATATTTGCTAATTTTTCGTTCTGCTTTTATCAACGCTTTTAAATTATGAAACTTTCGATTCAATGAATTCCCAGCTGAAATTCATTGTGGGAACACACAACGTACACAATTCCACGTTAATGCAATTAACTCGAGCTTTGTATATGCTAGCCAGAGTGGTATTAGGGCTTGCTCGTGAAGGTTGTCGCAGATTATAGAACACCAAATCTACAAATACATTAGAAATATAATAATTGTGAATATGCAAATGTCCAGAACATTTCTGTGCTTCCGTTTGTTCGGTTGCAAATGTCAGTTGTCACTTAGATGTGCAAAATCTCAGGTCTACAAATTAAATTTGTATTTTATTTATTTGAGCGTAATGAAGATGTAAAATAGTTTCGTAATATAATAATTCGTATTTAAGAAAATATGCTTCTAGTTCCTTCTACATATCCTTACTTCGCTGTGTCCTTACTACTATTTAACCTATATATCCTCTATATGCTTCTCTCATTGGGACTTCTTCTATATATTGTGACTTCTATATATTGTGACTTCTATATATTGTGACTTCTATATATTGTGACTTCTATATATTGTGACTTCTATATATTGTGACTTCTATATATTGTGACTTCTATATATTGTGACTTCTATATATTGTGACTTCTATATATTGTGACTTCTATATATTGTGACTTCTATATATTGTGACTTCTATATATTGTGACTTCTATATATTGTGACTTCTATTTATTATTAGTTAGGGCATTTAAGCTTCGCACTAGTTAGACCAATCTGCTTTCGTATGTCCTGTTGTCATTCCATGTGTTTATATACGTAGTCGCATCTACGCCTGTAAATAAATGATAATCGCTGGGGTCTGTCGCTGCATGAGTCAACTGCATAGAAAAGCTGAACAGAGCTGTTCTGGTCTGGTTTGGTCTGTGTTGGGCTGTCCATCTGGCTGACTACTTTGGCTGATTGTTGTACGCTGTGGACAGCAGCAACAGCAGCAGCAACAAAGAAGTTAGTCTACATAAATGACATTTTATTTAGTACGTGTTGCATGCTGCAAATACCTTTTTGTAGAAAAATGTTGTTTATTATTGTGAAATATTTCTGCTTGCTTGGGAATTTGCGATGAATAGGGGCTTGGCCCACGCCACGCACAACTGCCGAGAGGGAATATCGCTATTCAATTTAAATACAAATCAATCAACAAAGCCCTTCACAATATGCTTTAACTGGATATAAATAAATACATGCACGTTGTATTCTTATATGTTAATGGATAATAAATAACTTTTAATGTGCGCCGCAGACTTGTAAAAGGTAATTTAATTACGTATACCAAAAATTTCATTTATTTCAATAAATGCTGTTTTAATGAGAAATAATCGGAAAATTGTCAGGCGTATATTAACAATAACTGCACGCACACACACACACACGCAGACACACAGCGTAATACACTAACCAAGTTCAATTAAATTGAGGTCACATTCGTAAATTTACGCGCTTTTATGGCGTTGGCATTTTAACTATGATAAATCAGTTGTGCAAATTGTATTTCGGCGAATTTGTTTATTTTATTTTTTATTAAAGCCTTCAATGATATTGTCTAACAATTATTTTTAATTCAATTTTTATACATATATATTAAAAGATTTTTTATATTAAATGTTTTTCATTCAATGGACAATATTTATATTATTTTACTAGAGCTGTTTATCTTTTTTTGTAATATTGTTATTATTTATATATTCATTGATTCTTTTAGTTTAATTTTTATCGTATTAACTTTACTCATTACCTCATTTACTTCATTTAGAGTATAGTAAACTTTACTTTATTTTATTACAATACATCTGTTACAATATATATATTTTTTGTTGGTTTTTAATGCATTACTAATTATTAATTTTGTTTACGTATTTTAGGGTAAAAATATTTAACAATATATATTTTTTGTATATAAAATACAATTGAACTTAATAATTTAATATTATGCATATATTTGTAATATTAATATTTACATATTTATATAGTTTAATTTCTTACAATTTTTTATAATTATGCGTTTCGTATTAACTTCACTCTCATGTACATTTACAATATATTTTAATATTTAAGACCATTTAGTTAAGCATTTTAGTTTGGGTTTCTTAATGCATTTTATGATATAAATAAATTTTGTTAATTTTATTTTCGTATTTTAAGGTAAAATATATTTAAGAATATTTTTTTATTAAACCATTTTTATTATAAAAATTATTACTTTTTGCAGCACTTGTCGAGTTTATTTATTAATATTATATTTTCTTAATCTAATTTCATTTATATTTACATTAATAATGAATGTCTTAGTTGATATTTGAATTTTTTCCATATAGTTTTTATATATATTTAAGTGATTTTTTTTAGTTACTGTATTTAGTTATGTATTCAATTGTTTTCTTTATAGTTTATTAATTTTTGCATGCATAAACATATTTTTTACTTCAGCTGTTTTCTATACATTTTGTCGTCAGCTTTCATATTCTTCATACAATATTTGTTTAATTTCTGATCTCTTAATTTTGTTATACTTGCCATCTATCGTTTCTTTTTGGTACTATATGGTTTTTGGGCAGCTTGAATAAGTGACTTTAGTGGCTTCGGAGTAATAGCTTTTTGTCGTTAAGCTTATCGAAAGCTCATGCAGCTTACATCCTCTTCATGTACCAAGCTAACAGTCGCGTCGAAAATGTTGTAACTAGCTGGGTTATGGTTTAACACCAATATTTCAAATGTATTTTGCGATTGTTCAATAAATTATTTAAGCTAATATCTGTAAAAAAACATAGTTAATATAAAATTTTCATTTATTTTTTAAGCTATTTATTGAAAATATCCTTATTTATTGGTTTTTTTATGATTTTTATATTTTAATTTAAGAATTTTTGTCTTTATTTTGATTTGCTATTTAAGAATGATTTGTTTATTTTTCGCTTTCATATATTTGATTAAAAGAATTGTGTGGCCCCAACAAAGTCAACATTTGACATCAGAATTATTGACTCAGTTTTTCCCCCCAATCGAAATCCACTTTTATTGAATGAGTTTGTATGTGTTGGGGCAATTGCTATTGTTGGCTTAGTTTGCAGTATCAATTGCATAATGCATGAGCTTCAGCCACTAATACATGCACACACTCTGGCATCTGCTCTGCTGTGTAAGCATATGAATATTCAATCACACACACACGCACACAAACAATAAAACACCTTCCTTAGAACTAGCCTGCCAGGTGCTGACAATAGTGCCAATCGTCACATGGATGTCTATGCGAAATGCTTGTCCTGACATGTCTCTACCGAATGGTTGAAGCCAGTGACCAGCATTTAAGTGGATTTAAGTCCTTTTAGTACTTCATATAGATTTTTACAGACACACACACACTCACAGAGAGACGTTCGCTTACACTACGTATAGACCCATTTAGCAGAATATTTGCTTTGGTCTTGTCTTTGCCTTCGCCTCCATTGTTGACATTTTAATTAGTTACATAATGACAGTTACTTAGTATAGCTCGACACGTTTTTCTTTCGTTCCACTTTTGAACCCCTTTTTTCTGCTATTCTCATGTGCCTTAACTTTCTTTCTTGAAGGTAGAAACTAGCGTCGTGCCAAGGCAGGCAAGTGGAAGGGAGCAGGCAGCGCTGCTGTATGGACTCGGATGACAAAGAGATGTACCCCTTCGAGTAATTTCTGTGACTAATGAAGTGAATATGGGAGCGCAGTTAGTTCGGGTTATTTTTTAAGAATCCTTTACGCTACTACTGGAAAATATTTATGCAAAGAGCTGATATCCTTGACTTGATATCCATAGTCAGGGTGCCAGGGTATAAACTTTTAAAATGAGTTTTTCGAGCATAGAAATTTTAATGGGCAGCTAGCCTTAGTTAAAGTAGTTTACCTTTTATCGATTTCCTTGTCTTATATTTAATTTGCCTTCTTTGCTTATACCAGATACGCTTCTTTTTTTTCTTTTCTTCTATATATATTTATATATATATACCGAGTGCAGTCTTGTCAGTCTATACGCTAATCAGCCTATAAGAGCTTATATTTTTAAATAAGCACTCCTCCTTGCCTTCCTATTTGTATTATATATATATATAATCGTGTCTGCTTTTCTCTCTTATCTTCCGTTTGTATATCTTTTTTTTATAATCCATAAGTACTTTTTTGGGATTCAAAATTTGTATTGGAAATTTTAACAAATCTTCCAAGCTAACAAAAATGTCCGCCTTTTCTCCCTCTTTCTCCTCCATCTGGTTTCCTCCCATTTCCTCTATTCCTTCCTTTCCCTCTCTCCCATTCCCTCTCTCTCTCTCTCCCTCACTTTCTCCCTCCCTCGCTCTTTCTCCCTTCCTCGCTCTCCTTCTCCCTCCCTCGCCCTCCTTTCCCATCCATCTCGTTCTTGTCCCTTTTCCTCTATTTTGCCTTCCTTTCCCTCTCTCCTTCCGTGTCTCCCTTTCCCTTCTCCCCCTTTCCCTTCTCCCTTTATCTTCCTCTTTCTCACCACATTTCCTTATCTTTCTCCTCGTTTTTTCTTATCTCTTTATCTTCTATCTCACTTCACCCTTTATCATTCTCCTCCCTTTATCTCTCCATCCCCTTTCCACCCTTTTCCTACTTATGTCTCTGTCCCTCCTTTCTTGTTCCCCTTTCTCTCCTCTCCCTTCATCATTCTCTCAGTTTTTTCCTTTGATTTTTGCTCTGTCTCTTCTCCCCTTTGATCCGTGTTTGCCTTTCTCTTTCTCTCTGCTCTTTTTGCCTTCCTCTCTCCTCTCTTCTCTCTTTGCCTGTTTTTCGCCTCTTTCCTCCCTTTTCCATTTTCCTTCCTTTTTCTCTCTCCCGAATGACATTTAACATGTCTAGATATCGTCACGATTTCAAAACTTTCCACCAGCCCACAAAAAATTCTAATATCATTTGGCCTAGGCGACGAATTGCTCTCGTGACTTTGCTGGTTTTTATGCCCACTTTTTTTTCTTTTGCATAGCAACCGACAACATCCAAGTTTTCTGAGGCAAAAAATTGAAATAGTCGTTAGTGCCTGGGCGAATGTGTGAGGATTGTAGCGCACATCCATAAATCATATAACGCCCATCATCCGTCAAGGACATGGGACACCAGCCTAGTCCTGTTCTGTCAGCTTGGCCAGGCTGCGTCGTTAAATACGCACAGACGCCTCTAGATGCCAAAAGGTTTGTCAACGTCCCGGTCGTGTCAATGGAAATTAATTGCGGCCACAACTGGAAAGTGAAGCTTAAAGCGCCAGCCAGAGCCAGCTCGACACATATTATTGAGTATAACCAGCCCGGCGTATACTTAATTTATGTTACCAAGCAATTTTGTGCGGCTCATTAAATTTAATTTTGTTATCTACAGATTTTCTGGCCAACAAAGCAATTATCGATTTAGAAAACAATTGCTATTTATAGCGTGGCCCTTGTTGCTTGGCTGCTGCCAATGCTTTGCATAAAGTTTGCACTTGTAACCCGAAACCGAAACCGAAAAGCAATTCATTTAAGTTCAAGTATTTCTGGTTTAAAATACGAGCAAAGTCTCATAGAAAAGAGCGTCAGGAAATTAATTGAAGATGCTGCCAGCGCAGCTTTCATTGAAAAGATAAATTAGGAAAAGTGCCAAAGACAAAGATGCCAGATGCAGAAACGAGCAGCGAACTAAATGCAGAACATTTAATACTCTTGTTGGGATACGGCTTAACTACCTTAAACTCGACAAGTTGAGGGGACTGTGAAAGGGTAGAAAGATATACAAAGATTTGAGAAAGGAGAGTCAGGCTCTGACAGAACAGTTAAGCTACAATGAAAGCTTAAATTTTGACTGCTTACTTAAATCCGAATGAAGATAGATTAAGAATTGTATTAAAAATGAACTTATACTAGAAAAAAAAAAAGATCAATGCAAGTTACAGAGCTAAATTCAAAGTACAGAATTATCTTTGTCCAACAAAATTTGTTCGTTGCGATTCGTTACACAGCAGCTTCTAAGATCTGATTAATCTGATGTGCCCATTGAAGATGAACACTTTAGATTTCACAACAAAGCCAGTTAACCCTGCAAAGAAATTGTAAAAACCGAAGCACATTCAGAAGCTCTCACGCCTAATTAAAAGGCATGAAAAACTTGGCCTGATTTAAGGGATAGAAAGCCAGCATTAAGACCAATTCGTAATTTGGCATTGAATAAAGGCGCTCAAATTGTGTGCCTCGAACCGCCAATCTCCCCTCCTAGCCGCTCTAGCATCGCGCTCAATGGTCTCGCAAGTCGTTAGGATAGGCCAATGCAAAGGCCAAAGTTGATGCCGAAACAATTATGGATTAGCATTTCAGGCAATTTCTGTGGATTAAGAAAACGCCACAAGCTGTGTCAAAAGCAGCTTAAAGCTGCCCGAAAATGTTCCGCCCTAAGCCAGCAGCCTGAGCACGAAGTAATATCTAAAGCCGACTTCAGAAGTTCATTAACATGAACGCATTACTAAGTAGCTAGCAATTGGTTTATGAAAAGGAAAGTGCTCCAGCCAGCAGTGCTAGACTTCAAGATATCCTGCTCTGAACCAGAGCATATTTGTTTTTATTTTAATGAAGATTTGATTGGCACTTGGAATAAAGCAAATTTATATTAATATGGGAGTAATTGAGAGCAATATTTGCGTATAATTAGGAGAAATTTGTATCGTTTCCTTGGCACGGGTATTTTTAGTTGAGCTTTGATGCAAAGCACACTTTTTAAGCGCTGTTTGGAAGAGCTTCAGACTAGCTTCTCGCTCATGTTTTACTTTATGCACTTTGGACTGACCGACTATCTAGACTGATTTACTCTGGTTAACTAGATGTATAGATGAACAAAGAACTTTCCTATCTGTGATGGGCTCTCAGATTCAGACAGACGTGTTCAAATGGATAAAAGGACATGCCTACATACTGACTCAGCTCATTGTACAAATCAAGAATATATATATATGAACTACTTGTGGCATTCCACGCCTACTTCTGCCCGTTACATGCATTTGCATATTAACACGATGCACTGAATTTTCATGCTCAATGTATTGCAAGTATAAAAGCCTCAAGCTATCCAAATTTTAAGCACAAGATTCTATTCAATTTACTGTGGTATATATTAAAACAATTGTAAATATATATATATATAATATATAAATATATATATATATATATATATATATATATATATATATATATGCATATATATATATATATATATGCATATATATATATATATATATGCATATATGCATATATATATATATATGCATGCATGCTGAGATCGACGCGTTCATACATGCAATAGACAGACGGACAGTGCTACATCGACTCGGCTTGTCGCCCTGATCAGGAGGACATGGCTTGTGTTATGCCTTCATGCGTGCAGTTACATACATTTACAGGATAACATTGTACTACATTAGACATTATGCTACAGCAGCACCATTTTCATGAATAAAACTGAATACATGTTTAGAAAATTATATACATAATATCTACTACTGCAGCACTATGAGCTAATGTCTGTGCTTAGAAAACTTACCCAGCTCTTGAACATACCATACTCTCAGCTTACTTTAGCTTTAGCTTATTAACATCTCTTCTGTTGCTTCATATTGAGAAATCTTTTGAATAAAATAAAATAACTATAGATATTATATTTATCCATGCTCAATGGCATCAGTTGCAGTAAAATATATTGCTCTTAAAATATATAGCTCTAATAAATAACTGAATTCAAACAAGAACTTGAATTGGCTAATTACATTTTCAGCCAAACAAACCTGTTGGGAATTAGTCTCAGTTAAGCAAGCTGCTTTAAGCCCACTTCTAACATAGCGAAAACTCCTTTAATGCTTTGCCTATTTGCCTTGCACATTCTTAAATTATTCACAAATGCATAGTACACAGCTTTTCCTTTTTCATGTCTGAATCTTTAAAAGGTTTCAGTATTCTCACAGCTATTATATTACAACATTCCACATTTTGTCTTAACTAAATCGGCTTAGAAAAACTTAAGCCTATTCACAACACAAACATCATAACAATTTCACTCTTCATTCGACGCATTTCACTTCAAATCAATTTACAATTTGGGTTTATATTTGCCAGCTTAGTTAAATCTTCTCGCATGCTTAAACGCTTTATGCCTGTTAAATGGCTATATACAAACTGTCATTTTAATAATTAAATATCACTTTACTCGACAACAAATTAGCGGTTTCAGTTTACAACAAATGTGTCAATGATATAACAGATTCCTTGTTTGCCTTTTTTTTTTTGAATAACCCAATTACAAATTAGCCAAATGTATAAATTAATTAATGAGAACATTTCCGTTCTGCCTTGCACAAAGGACATTTCGATTCAGGCTTCTGCTTGTGTATGGATAACAACAATGTGTCGACGGCAGAGCTTTATATGCCATGCGTGTGTGGGGAGACGTGAAAAAGGATACAAGGACACACGTAAAAGTGGCCATAATTTACGGCCATAAGCACAGCAAATGGGCACAAGTTCATAAATTATCGTCGAGAGCAGGACGACCCGCCCAGACGTGGGCTCATTGCAAATTTATGTAGTACGAAATGCTGTGCCCCCTCCCCTCCTTTCCCTTTCTCCTCCTTGTTAACTGATATGCAATTAAACGTTGCGAGTGCTGGAAAGTATGCTATGAAGTTGGCTCGCTTTCGAGTCGCAGCTGTCAGAGCTCATGTCAAAGGACATGCAGCGTGTCTTGTCGCAGAAACTTTTATGGACATGTAACGAGCTGCCTCGCGCCCCTCTCCACAGGACCCTTTTTTCGCTCCGCTTCGATTGTTTCCGCTGACTGCGCGCACGTTCACATTTTTGTGTCATTGACAGCAATATTTTGGCTAAGGACTTGCGGTCCTGATCGAATGCTGTGTGGCTATTGTCACACATACAACAGCGTCAGCCAACTGTGAATAACAAGCGCCTGTTTGGGCTTGGTCAACACAGCGTTTCCTCTCCTGTCGTCTCATAAATTGATTCGGTTGGTCTCTCAAAGGACTCGATTGCAATTCAATGCCAAACAAAGCCCCTAAAAATATCAACGAAATGCCATTTTGCAATAAACGTGTAAAATATTCATGTCAAAAAATTGTCACACAACGGCAAACACACACGCACACGCACACACACACACACACACAATTACACTCTTGGCATTGGGCCAATGTTACAAAATGGCAAACGGCATTTGACACGGCTGTCAGGATCTTTACAATTTTTTTGGTTGCTTTAGTTCACGTTGCTGTTGCTGTAGCTGTTACATTGGTGACCGTTGCCAAGAGCAGCGCGAAAATAAAATGAAAAATGGGTGACTGCTCAAGCAATTGATGTGCATTCGCCTATGCCAAATACAGGGTGTTCCGTATGAAGACACAGCAATTGCTCGATTTTTGTCGTTTATATATACGAAAATCTTAAATTTTTTAATACTAAATATTATAAAATATTTTATTAAATTAAATATTACAAAAATGTATTTTATAAAAACCTGCCACAATTACGAAGAATTACACTCATGGGCTCGATTATCAGGCATTTTGATATATTATAAAATATTTTATTAATTTTTACATTAAGTTTATGTATCCTTGTATTTAATGCATGTATTCCTTAAGTATTTATTATATTTAATTAAGCAACTCTCTATATCAACAATATTGGCTATTGCCTGTTTAAAATTAAGGGTATTCCAGGTAGAGAATTAATTATGAAAAATAAGGTCTCATTTTGATTGATTTATTTATATAATTTAAGACTTCTTTTATTTATGTTGTTTATTTTTATTAATTCATATTATGTAACTATTTTTTAAATTGATTTATTTCCATTCCAAACCTCTCTAAAACAACGCCCTGTACACTAGCTGGACTTGCCAGTTTTGTTTTTATTTTTGTATCATTTTCTTGATTATCAATTCGATTTTCATTCTCGTTTTTCCTGTCTGTTCATTGTTGAGGAAACAAACACAAGTTCATGTAGTTGTTGCTGTTGCTGGCAAATATTGTCCCGAATTGCCCTCAGGGGAGCGCACGAAATAAGAAGAAAAGCAAAAGAAAAAATATGCTGTAAAAAACTTGGCAATTGCTAGAAACTTTATGATATGCTGCTGCTGCTGATGCTGCAAGCTATATCAATGTGATGCTATTCGATTGGTTCTTGCTCTATCTGCTTCGCTTGAACAGTTGAGGTTTTGCTTTAGTGACTAATTAGGAATTCAGTTAACCAGAAGTGGGCGGTTAGCTGTAATCATGAGGCAAGGCCAGTAGCAAGAGCATCAAAGGATGTCAGTTACACGCGCTGCCAAGTGCGCTACACTTGTCCGATGTGGCCTGGACGCCGACACGCGGCTCATAAATTTCATGCAAATGAAATGCACACGGAGCAATTTTATGGGGTGAACAAAATACACAGGCTCAACCGCTTTTGTGACGGAGGCGGCCCAAAAAGTTTCACGACATGTCTTTACATCACACACCCTAACACACATCCCAGCGCACAACCCAACAACCCCATCCCCACCCACACACACGCACGCAATCTCGCATCTTTGTGGCAGTTGCGTGTTTTGGCGTCTGCCACAAATTATGCTCATTATCATGTAGCGCAGCAGGTCGTGCGCCTCGCTTGGCATGGCATGGCTTGGCTTGGGCTGCCCTGAAAAGTATGCTATGCGAAATAAAAATGCCAACTCGTAATTAAGCCTACCTCAGCACCAGCAAAAACATGGCGACAGCAGCGATAAAACGAATTTAAAATACCCTTGAGGCGGCCACACACACATAAAAGCCAAAGCTGAAAATTAAATAACGAACTTTAAATACCCTTGGGCATACATAGATATCTAAGCTGCAGCTATTGGCTGCTTAAGTAAAAGAAACTTGCGAGTAAAAGGTTTTGTTTGAATGCCCTTGGGCTGGTTAAATAAGAGAACTTTACCATATATTAGCTAGTAAACTATGAGAAATTTACGATAAAAGGTGCTAAAATACCCTTGGGCATATATAGATGAATACAATATAATAGCAAGTAATCAGATATGTAAGGAATATATACGATATTGAAGATGAAAGACTTAAAGCTTGGAATATGTGAATAAAAGAATGGGTATACGATAGTAGATACTATAGCATTGGAAGTCTACTATAAACGACGTTTGATAAGTATATGGAATTTTTGTTACTTCACTTCAAGAATTTTGTCAAAGAAATTTTTAGTTGTTCTGTGATGTTAAAAACAATTATAAATTTTGAATATGAATATCGATATTTTTAATAGGATATAAGAAAGATATTTGTTTTGAAAACAAACCTAAACGATTAATGTTCCTCTAAATAGAAAGCTTCGAAATGAATGCTCTGGCATATACAAGCTGTAGTAAAAATATGATTCACAACTTGTTACAGCTTATCAAGAAGAGACGAAGGCGAATGGCACTCTTATTATGGGGCCGCGGGAAGGCTATAAAGGCGTCATTGTAAAGTGAAAATAAATCAGAGCAGAACTACATCACATGGATCACATATTCTAATTGTTCCTGCTTATTACTAATACTTCATTCTTCACTGCCCCACATTGGCTAGCAAATGCTAACAACTCGCCGTGATACACTTTCAGACTGGCGCAGACAAGCCATGTCTTGTGGCTTGCTTTGTAGTCTGCCAACTGCAGGCGACTGCACTAAAAAGTGTCCTTCATAATGTGATCCTTGTGCAGCTGTTTGTTGTAGTTTTGTGTTTCGTGCTGCTTTTAAAAGTAAAACGCTGTTGAGTTCATTAAAAATTTGACTAAGCACGTTGTCGTCCTACTCATAGTTAACCTCAACAGCATCATCATTCGCCTGGCTGCTGAGGCACTTCGTTCGTCTACATGTCTTCATGACAATGCCAGGCAAGCATACTTCAACTAAGCATATATTAGTGTCTATATGTATATATTTATGTATATTATGTGTGTGTAATTTCATTTATCGCACTGAGCGTTTGGCGTAGAATAGAGAAATATGAAAATGATTTTGCCGCGAATTGACGCCAAAATATGGCCACAGCCTAATTTGGATTTATGAAGCATTAGCAACGGCAACAGGAAACGGAAATAAATAAATCATTGTATTAAATGAGCTTAACAGTAATTCATATCAATTAAATTGGAATCTCAACAGCAATTGATATTATATATTAATTGAAAATATGTTAAGCGCACTAGAGATTTCAGCACCAACAAATGCCATCAATATTTTTTTAATATTCGAAAAGCGGAAAAAAAGATTTATATAAATGTGCATATCAGCTTTTTAATTATTTATAGGCACAATCATTGTTATATAATAAAAAAACTCGTAGCGTATATGAAAAATTTAAAATTGTATTAAAATTAAAATCAAATGAAATAGTATATATAATTAAATTAAATGAAATGAGCTTATCTTACTATATTTTTCAACTGTTAAAAATTATCTTATAAATAATGGTCACATAATTTTTGGGTTTAATCAAGGATAAAGTACATCAGATATTTAAGAAATTTAATTGCTCTTTCAATTTCGAAAAACAATTTGCCAACAAAAATATCTGAAACAAATAATTCAATAAATACGAGAAGAGCATAGTTACATTTGATTATCTCTTTGTATACAATATTTTTAATATAAAAAAAAAATTGGGGAAAACTTATAATTTGCAATATCTTAAATATCGAAATATAATTTAGTTTTTTGAGTCAGCATAAATATATCTGAACAAATAAATTACTTAAGAAAAAAATATTCTTTATTCAAACGGCTCGTTGATTAACTACTTGATTGAATGCCTATTAACCGGCAAGTTAGCGCCTAAATAAAGTTGGCCTACAGCATATTTGAAACCCAATTTTACCGTCTATAATATAAAAATCAGATTATTGGAAAATTTCTGAGCAAAATATTAAATAACAAATTTAACTGATTCTGAGCACTTACAATTTTTTTCATTTTTATAGAATATCTTTTAAATTTCTATGAAAAAAGACCAAAGAAAAATAATAAAACTAATATTTATAGCAATTCGTGCTCTTTCTTTATAACGCGCAAGAGAGTCGCTACGCTGGGAATAGCATATGCGCTCTGTTATGAATATGCGGCACAAAGCATAGCAGGCAATAAGTAGAAGAAGCAGCAGCAGGCAACGGAATGCCTTTGTGTGTGGAGCTGTGGAATCCCTCATGACAAAATCAATATAGGATAGCAAAAACAGCTGAGCCGCCTGGCCAGTGTAAACAGACGAAAGAGAGAGAGAGTGACTGAATGTGTGCGTGTAAGAGAGCGTAACTATAAATAGGGCAAGAGTCGCATGCTCTCTCCCTGGGAGCATTTAGAATAATTTTTGTGTTTTTCCACTTTAGTCAATCGCAGCTCTTCAACGTTGGCGGTAGCCGAAAATCAAGCGGATCAACTCGACACACCACAACACACATACACCAACACACACACACACAAATATATATATAAATACACATACTTATACACACACATTAACATACACATACAAACGCGCGCGACAGTGTGCCATATGTGTAATCAAAACGTAGCCCCGCCGCACTAAGAGCAAAAGTTTATATATAGAAAATTTCAACGCACAGCTGAGGGAAAACTAAATTCGTTGTTCAGCTGAAAATAAATTTAACCGAAAAACAACAAAACAATTCAATATAAATGAGAATTTTTCGTAACTAGATTTCAATTTAACGCCATTCTTGTATGCAATACTTCACAAACATTACGCATTCGCCGCATGTGATGGAAAAAATATAACTGAAGTAGAAAAAAAAGCAACGAAATCGTGTGGCGCCAGCGTTGGCGTCGCTGCTGACGTCGCGACTCCACCCAAAATTGTATACCAAATTTGGTAGCAAATGCACTGAGTTAGTAACTGAGTGTGAGAGTGTGTGTGTCTGTGTGTAATTCGGTTGTGCACAACCAGCAAAGAACAACAAAAAAAGTTTGAAAAATGCTAGCAAAATGTTTGGTACATGCGAAAAGTTGATGACACATTTTGCTGTCATTTTGACCGCATTTCTTGCCGCTCAGCCTCTGTTATTGCTGCTCATTTGCGGTCCCCCAGCAACGCGGCATGCCGGCCCCGCCTCTTCCACGTTTATGGTGCACGCCTCCGCCGCGGACGAAGCGTAAGTTGCAAAAGCCAAAAATGTCAAATTTTTTATCAAATTTGAATTCGATTTTTCTTTTTTATCAAATGGGTTCATAAGTCCATTAAAGGGCGTGTTTCCCATCAACATCACCATCATCATCATGAACATTTGTCCGCTACCCTCTGCCTCGCCCGCGTCGCTCGTTAATTTTTCGTACATTTTATGCTGATTTTTTGTTGATTTTGTTTTTGTTTTTGGCAGCCACCTCACGTTTCTTATTGAGAATGCGCTGCGTGTCATGCGTTCGGCATGTGGGCCAAAGGCATTTTCAGGGTATGCGGCGCACATCGTTATGATAATGGCAATTTATTGCTCTTATAGCAAATATTGACACTGTCAACTTAATGCATATGTGTGTGTATGTGTGTGTGTGTGGCTGGCTTGTTTGCCAAATTGTTTGAATTTGAAGGCGCAGATACCATATTTTTTTGTTGTGCATCCTCTCGAGAGGAAGCATAAATATGCGAGAAACTTCAGATATAAAAATTCTAGCTATAACATAGTTACAGAAATAAATTCAGCAAAAGCTTTACTAATAGTTAAACCCAAGTTGTAAATATAGATATATGAAAGACACTTGAACTTGACAGCCAGGCTTACATTACAGCAAACACGCATTTTCTAGTGCTTATATGAAAATTTCCTTAGATATTTCCCGACACAATCGAACAGCTTTTATGTCATTTATAGCTAACTTAATACTTATATTTACTTAAATTTAGTAACCTTTTATTTTCATGAGCTTAAGTTAACCCAATTTTTTAACTTCCACTTAAATCAACGCCAACAATCCTTAATATATTGGCAAAATAGTTTTATTAAGATGTTTTACTTATTTAAATGTTAAATTTAATATTAAAGTAATCAAACGTTTACCACCTTGTATGCCATATTTATACTAACCACATACCATGAATACTAATCTTGATAGTTGCAAAAATAAGTATGTATTACATAAACTGTGTGAATATTAAAAACTGATCTTTAGTTAAAAAATCTAGACAATAAAAATAAGATTGCGTTAAAGCATAAACCAGTGCCCTGCAGTGCTAGTATTTGTTACTTAATAAACTTAAGCTTATACTTCAATCAATCTCTACAATCCTTAGCTCAACTTTGTTTGGCTTTTTCATATTTCAACATTAGCTGCCAAATAACTACATAAATTCAGTAAAGTTACAAGATTAGATTGTAATAACCATAAACTAAAACCCTTGCAGTGATTTAATCAATTGTCAACTAAATACGCTTAAGCTTAACTAAAATTAACATGCACATTCTTTACACATTCTTTAGAAAATGTTTCAATATCAAAATACCCAACTTAGGCTTATTTTAGTTACTAACTACAATAACTTAACTCTGATAAACTTAATGTAAATCTATTCACATTCACAAATTAACTCAGATGAACTTAAACCTAGTTGTATAGTAAATATATTTAATATTTCAATATTAGTCTAATAAAATGATTGCTATACTTATATCAGCTACTAGTTATAAACTAACTCTAATTTTAATTATGCGAATAGTCTTTAACTATGTTATCTTTTGTTATTAACTATGTTATCTAAGTTATCTTTTCACTTGCAGCGAAGTTGCAAGCCTCTTAATTAGATCTCTCAGCTTACTATAAGCCCCTGCAACTCCAATAATTTCATGACATTTCAAATTAAATTTGGTTCAAGTTTGTCCTTTAAATAATCTATAGCTTTCGAGTGTGAAAGGCAATGAAAAACTATACATTAAACATTTACTATATTTTCAAGACAATATTCCATTAGCAATTCAACTTGAGAGCATTTCCAACCAACCAACCAACCACTTGCCACATTAATATAGTTAAGAAATTAGTTAGTATAGTAATTGGTTTAGCTTAATCTAAATATAGCTTAATACTTCAAAGCAATAATTAAACTTTAGCATTTATAAGATATTATTCTAATAGTAACTCAATCAACATAAAAACTTGTTAAAACTTTTGGTTACACTTTGAAATGTAATCTAAAGACATATTATTTAAGGCTTAAGTCTAGCTATCTCTGTACTATATATATTTATTACAAAAACAGATACTTCTACAAAACTTTAGTATATAAGGCGGCATTAGATTGGCAGCTTCTATCAGCAACAAAAACCTTATTAAATCACATGAATATCGTAACTAGGTTAACATTTAATTAACGTAACTTAGTTCCACATAAAAATTTTAATTTATTTTCATATTATATACCTACTTTAATTTTAGTGGTTTTCCCCTTTTGGCAACGCTTGTAGCGCCTCAAAAAGTCGCCTCGAACTTATTGTAATATTTTCGCTCGTTTTTTATGCTGCCTTTTGGCCGTTGCGTGTTTTAGGCGCTTTTGTCTTTTGTTTCCAATTTTCATTTTAGCGCTCGCATGTGTGTGTGCGTGTGTGTGTGTGTGTGGTTGCTTATGTGTGTGCGTCAGCGTATTTGCCCAGAATTTCGGCAGCTGCCGTCGACCTTTTAGCTACTTATTTCTCCTGCTTTTCGTTATCTTCATAAGTCACATAAAAGAATTATTTGTCTGACATGTTGGCTCTGGGGAGGAGTCGCAGCAGGTACTACAGACGTCTATTTACGCGTAATGCATATTTTATTGGGGCATTTCGTCTAACTCTCTCTCCCTATGTCCTCAAAAGTCGACGTTCTATTAATTTGACGCTGTCAAAAAGCGAAAAAAGGTTTGGCAAGGGCAAAGGCAACAGCAAAGGCAAAGGCGTGTCACTTGGCCTAAACGGACAAGCAAATACAATTAGCAGCGGGCCAATGTAATTAAATCAAATAGTCAATATAATTAACATTGTTTAAATATTACACTTTGACATGCACTGACCACGAATTACCGTTAGCTAATGCTTCATATTCCAAATGGATTATAAAAATATAGTATACGTAATAATTACTTAGCAATTTATGCATTTGGCCAGATTAATAATAATTTTGGGGCTTGCCAAATGCCCTATGATATCATCAGTTGGAATACCAGGCTGAAAGCAATTTGCTTGTTTTTGTTTATAATATATAATAAATATAATTTTATATCTTAGCAACAATAAAAAATATTTAATTTAATCAGCTCAAGTCGGGCATCATAATTTAGAGCTTGACAGTTTTTTGTTTTTGATATTTTAAAAGTAAATTTTGCATAGAAAACGATGGGAATATTCATGTGTGTATATGTAAGAAAAATAGTGTATATATATTTGTTTCTATATGTAGAAGATATTGTATATATATTATATTCGAACAAAGCGGTTGCTTGCTGAATGGCATAAGAAATTTAGCTTGATTCAAATTTTAAGCAATATAGTTAAATATTTTTCATAATTTTCATTCACATTCTGCGTCAATATTTAGGCCTTATTTAATTAAATCAAGTTTAAATTTTCTTCAGAATAGCCAAGGCAATCAAAGCGATCTATTCCATTCTGTGGTTTATTTCAGCGAAGTAGAAAGTTGACTATAGAATTTCAGCTGTTGTAATCTTGCATCGAAGTAATCTCAAGATATTAAAAAGGGAATGGAGCCATTTTAGTAACTGACTTTCTTTTTGGTATATTGCGTCGTTTAACGATCTTTAGATTCTGAAATTTAAATTCTTTCGGTCTGTACAGCTTATTCCAAAGATTTCATTGTTTTGTATGCTTGGAGTGGAGGTCTGCTTTTCGTAGTCCTATTTATATCTTCGATTGTAGCGAGAATTATCATTTGTACTTATAGATAGCCGCAATAACTGAGGATAGTGACCTTATTAGATTGGGCATACCAGATTCATTTGGTCTGTAGAACTCATATTCCAGGCTAAAGGGGTTCATGCTTTTGTGTTTGGAGGTTTTTTAGTACCTTTTTGTATACTTATTGTGTCAATTATTTTCAATTTTCTCTTTCCATCTTTGCTTAATATAATTGCGTTCTAACCTGATTGTGGTCTTTAGATTCGAAAAAAATATTGCCTTAGTCGAGGCCAAAAGGTGATCATGCTTTTACATTTTTTGAAAGAGTGAGACAGCGCTACTTCTTCTAGATACCTTTACTGAATGACGGAACGAAATTTAACCCGAATACTAGTTCCTTTCATATTTATATTGAACATATCTGATGCCCTCATTCTGGTTTCAGCTAGTCGTAAGCCACACTTGCTTAATACCATCTAATTGTTAGACATCCTTAAGTAATCCTTTCACTTTTCGTATAATCTACTTATATATCTCTAGTTACGTATACCCAAAGAGCCAAGTCAACTTTTTACTAATATCCATAAGCCTAATCCACACTTCTCGTTTCTCATCTCCAGCAAGTTTTCATCAATTGCCAATCCATTTGACCTTTGCCATATCGCTCTATCTCCACAATGAAACCAAGCCTCGGGCATTTAGGCCTAATTTTCCATTAATTTATACTAAAATTCACTTTTCTCGCTCAAGAGTTGGCTACAACAAAGTGGGCCACATAAATTCATTTCAACTTCGACCAATTCGAAGCCAACGAAATTCAAGTTTAAACCAAATTTATTTATTGCTGGCAACAGCACAAAATGTAGCTTTAATGTGACTAAGTGGCAAAATAATATATAATTTATGTGTTCGTGGAATATCAAATGCAATATTTTATGCGCTTCTTTTTGTTCGCACTGAAGCATTGCGCACATTAATAGACAATGACCATAAAAAAATCAATGTAAATTTGCACACACCAACCCAAAAATAGTCGTAAAAATGAAACAAAGTAAATATATATGTGGATATGTAAAGAATTCCAACACAAAGGCAAAAAGTTGGCAAACTCAACTAGCAAACGCCCACGAGCCAGACAAGAGTCGTCCGATTCGGTGGCAGATAACGACTGAGTTTGTTCCAGCACCACCAGCACAGCTGGCCACAAAGGAATGTTGCAAATTTAATTGAACAACTCCAAAATGAAATACAAAACAGCAACAGCAACAAGAAAACTACAACAATTAAACTTGAGTTCTGAGAGTTCGGCGGGCGGCACTTGAACTATGTCAAAGGCAAAGCGGCAAAGGCGCCAGTGGGGCACTGCCACAATAGCATAGAAAGAGAAAGACAGCGAGCCGAGCGAGATGGAACGAGAGCTCTCAAATTTCAGTAGAGAGAGACGAGAGGTTTTGGTTTGGCTATGCGCATGGATGATTGAAACAAATGACTTTCGCACTGCTAACAGTTGTTTTGCCTCATAAAACTGTACAAATAAGTAGTGTAGAGCGCCTTTCCATGTGATTCTCATAGCATAGCGTGGCTGATTTAGGCAAGTAAACCTCTAGCGAGCTGGCAAGTGTGAAATGTTTGCGTGTTTCTATCAAGTTTGTCTTTTCTTCGTGTCGATTTGATCAAATATCACTGGACTGCATTCCCATAACTCCGCTTTGGTAGCACTTTCTATTTTTACTACTTTACTAATCTTTTGTTAGCTTCAGCTCATTTATTGCTACCCATTTACTTATTTTTAGTTTTCTCATTACCTTTAAAATCACCTCTTGCTCTTTTACAATCTTCTCCTACTCTTGTCTATGTCTGTCCTTACTGAATTCCTAATTCTTATTCTTGTTCGCCCCTTTTCCTTGATCTCCCAAAAGTTGTATTAAATGTCGATCTGTAATTCTGCTTCTTGCGCGATCCACTGTGCCCACTCGTTTATTCTTCCTCTCTTTATCTTTGCCCAAACTTTCTTCACATTTTCTCTTGCCTTGATGTCTTATTCTCTCTCTCTTTACGTCTGTAATTCTTTTACTTTATAATATGACTCTTCACTGTAATTCTCATTAACCTAATCTTTATTTTCTGTATTATAATTATAATATATGTAATTTTCATCAATTAATATTTATTTTCTCTTTATTTAAATATAACATTAAATATATAAATGCAGCTAGTAATACATTATTTAAAACTATAGATATTTGAAATTTTTAATATATATACAAATTGAACTCATAAATGATCTTTCTCCTATAATGTATTTATATATTATCTATATGTCTTTATTGTATTTCCGAAAATAATGAATTTTTACATGAATCATTTCCACATTCACAAAATTAAAGTATTATAAATCTAAATATATTTTTATACATATGTATTGTTATGGTAGTTTTAATTGCGTTCGACTAATATAATTGTTTTTATAGCGCCCTCATTAATTTAAGAGCATATTCTACTTAAGAGCATATTCTCCTTAAGAGCTTTTCACATTTAAGAGCTTTTAGCGAAAGTCTGCGCGCGCATTGGCTGGGCACTTGTTGATTTCTCACACACATACACAGCCGCTCTGCCACTTATTCTCTCCCACTCTGACACACCCATACTTCAGCAAACGGCAAGCACAGCTGTTTATGTTCGTTGCCTACGTCGCAGCGTTGACTGCGCTGCTGCTTAGGCTACCTTTGGCTTGGCTACTTTCTTTAGCGCACACACAGGCACACACGCACACACGCACACACATGAACACCTCTTTAGCCGCGCTCGTTACCAACACACTCGTGTCTGACATGTGAGCTAATTAAATTAGTGGCCTTGCTGTACTTGCACGTCGACAGGTGGTTGACATTTCTTTTCGGGGCAGCTGTGACGTTTACCCATTGGCGTTGCCAGACTATTTGAATTTAAAAGGAAGTGCGAGGAAGAAGAAATAGATGTATGGCAAAGAAAAACCCAGAGTGGGCGAAATGAAACATTTGAATATAGAAATCGAGCAACTCTTGTACCATAAAGCATATATATTTATATTGATTGATATTCAGTACTTCGTCCATAATTATTGAAACTTTCATTTGGTGGAGTCCATAAGCTATATAAGCAAATATTTTAGGGGTAGTTCGTCTGCTTGAAGTAGTCATAGCCTAAGGACTTGTGGTTCCTCCACTTAACTTCCTAGTGGTTGATATTCACACCAAAGATCTCTTCTATTTCCTTTATCTTCACACCCATTATTAGCTCTCCCACACTTTGGCTGGGCAGCTCATGTGTCAATAGCTCTCATTTCTTCTTCTAAATTATATCAAATAATATAAATTTCATTTAGTTTTCTAATGCTTGCGCGTTTTTTTGCTTTTGCAGCGTCGGCAAATGGGCAACCCAGTTCGGAGACGAGCTATTCCTGCTGGCCCAGAAGATAACCAAATCGCAGCAGATCAAAGAGAAATACAAGGAATACAATGCTCGGGTTGAGCTCAAGAATGGCACCGAACTGATCAAATCGATAACTGCGAACGTGGGTAAAATGCTGGCGCGTAAAATGGACGCTGTGCGCTGCATACAGGAGAAGGCTGAGAGCGTCAATGAGAATTTCGACTTCAATCTGACCTATGCGGAGGCCAACTTCACCTACTACTCGAGCAAGTACTCGCCGTTCAATGGCAACAGCTCGGAGGAGCTGGAGGCCAATGTGCAGAAGTATGCCTTTATGTATCGCGAAATGATGTTGAATCCGGATACACATTTCTACAATATTTCGGTGGACACGGAGCACAGCTCGGTGCACGTGCCCTCCAATGTCTGGGACCGTGCGCCGCATGTGCTGAAGACTATACAATGGTCGGAGTATCTAGATGAGGTGTTCCGCCAGAATTACCAGTCCGATCCTGCCCTGTCTTGGCAATATTTCGGCTCGGATACGGGCATATTGCGTCACTATCCCGCCGCCCAGTGGTACGACTCGCGGGTCAATAAACTGGATGCAGATACGTACGACTGTCGCAAGCGCTCGTGGTATATAGAGACGGCCACATGCTCCAAGGATATTGTCATACTGCTGGATCACTCGGGCTCAATGACTGGCCATCGCCATCATGTGGCCAAGTTCACCATTCGCAGCATATTGGACACATTCTCCAACAACGATTTCTTCACCATTTTTCGGTACTCGAACGAGGTGCAGGGCATCATACCCTGCTTCAAGGACGCTTTGGTGCAGGCCACACCAGAGAATATCGATGTCTTCAATTCGGCCATAGCCGAACTGGACGATCCCGAGGGGTATGCGAACCTGACGCTCGCCTACGAACAGGCCTTCCAAATACTACGCAACTACTACGTGAAGCGAAGATGCAACGAGACCTCCACGTGCAACCAGGCCATAATGCTGGTCACCGATGGCGTGGCGGGCAATACTACGGACGTCTTCGAGAAGTACAACTGGGGCAATGGAGAGAACGGCACTTCACGCATGAATGTGCGCCTCTTTACTTATCTGCTGGGCAAGGAGGTGACCAAGGTGCGGGAGATTCAGTGGATGGCTTGCTTGAATCGTGGCTACTACTCGCATGTTCAAACCCTGGATGAGGTACACGAGGAGGTGCTCAAGTATGTCGATGTCATAGCCACGCCTCTGGTGCTGCAAAATGAACAGCATCCGCCCACCTGGACGCATGCGTTTACAGATAAAACGGTTTGTTCGCGTGGCAATCAAAAGGTAACCGAACTTATTTAACGAAGGACTTCCTCCTTGCAGTACGATCCTTTGAACTCAAATGAACGACGACCGCGTCTTATGATAGCCGTCGGTGTGCCCGCCTTTGATCGCTCCTATCGGCACGAAAACAGCACTAGAAGGCGCGCACGTCTCCTGGGCGTTGCTGGCACGGATGTGCCCGTCGAGGATATAGACAAATTGACGTTACCCTATAAGGTAAGTCGCCAAGGTAGTTTAAGTAGCGAATCTTCTGAAAATAACGTTTTACCCTGCAGCTGGGTGTCAATGGCTACTCATTTGTGGTGTCCAACAATGGCTATGTGCTGCTGCATCCGGACTTACGGCCCCTTGGTGTAAGCTCCCTTCTTTGCCAATGCAGCGAAAACCTGAATTATATTGACTTTTTTGCAGTCCAACAACAAAATGAATCCCAACTATAATAGCATTGATTTTACCGAAGTGGAGCATTTGTTTGAGGATCAGAATCCCCGCGAACCGGGTGAATCCATTCTGAACATACGCAGCTCCATGGTCCACAATGAGGCCAAGGAATTTCGAGACATTACGGTTAAGTTCCATTATGATAAGATGCGGCGCGTGTCGGAGGAGAAACAGGATTATTTCTTTGCTCCCTTGCCCAATACACCTTTTACTCTGGGCATCGTTATGCCCAGTGAGTATGGCAAGACTTGGATCAAGGTGGGCGATGAGGTGGACAAGAATAAACACATGAAGGTCAACATATCGGAATTCTTCATTGGCGAGAACTGGAAAGTGCATCCTGATTGGTAGGTGGAAGTAATACAAAGTGATGAGCATGACTTACGAATTGAACCCAACTTCTAGGGTCTATTGCAAGTATCACTACCTGGAGGGACACGAATTCAAGACGCCTGAAGCGGAGCTGCGCGAGTTCTTGGAGAAGATGATGAAACCCGACTGGAAATGGCCAGAGCAGTATGCCGAAGATGAATCCGATTGGGATGACAAGGATGACTGTAAGCATTACAGGCACACTCAATCGAACATCCTCCCTAACTCGCCTTCAATTTCAGTGAACTGTGGTCGCAAGACGCTCGGCGATGACGCCTACTACTGCAACAAGGAGCTGGTCCATCTGCTAATCTTCGATGCCAAGGTGACGAACTTTAGCTACGGCGAGTGGAAGTTTGAGAACGAGCAGGAGCGACAGCTAATTGAACGCTTTGGCGCCACACTGAGGTTTGTGGCCACCATGAGCGGCTTGACACGCTGGCAGTTCATCTTTGGCGAGGTGGAGGTGGATACGGATCAGGAATTCGGCGATTACCATACGACAGCCATTGATGAGACCTGGTACAAGAGCGCTATACTGCAGCATCATCAGGAGAATACCGAAAGCTTTGTCTACTCGGTCAAGCACTACAACGATCCGCTCGAAGACAGCGATCTTAAGGTGACCGCCTCGCACGCCATCTTTCCGCGAGATGGCGGCAAAGAGGCGCCCGCCTGCGTAGTCGGTTTCCAGTTCTCACATGCGCGCATGTGGGAACGCTTCTTCAACATAACAGCCGTGGATAATGTGAGTATAGACTACTTAACTAATCAAATTGATCTTCGATTTTCTTTTCCCATGAACAGTGCGACAAATGCCTGCCCATCTGCACGGATGACGGCATCGATTGTGCTGTAATCGATAATAATGCGTACATTGTCGTGGGCCAAAACATAAATACGACGGGCAAATTCTTTGGCGAATTCCATGGCGATGTCATGGCCGCCATGGTTCAGAAGGGCATCTTCAAAAGCATCGAGGTCTATGACTACCAGGAACTATGTAAAGTGGAGCCAACAACCCTCAGCGAAGGACACAGTTTACTGCATGTGAGTTAACGATGTGAAAGTCTTGATATTTAGTTTGGGGAAAACTAGACTGGTTGAGGGACTAGACTAGACTCTTCCTTGAGGGTCTAGACTAGGCTCTTCCTTGAAGGTCTAGACTAGACTCTTCCTTGAGAGGCTAGATTAGACTCTTCCTTGAGGGTCTAGACTAGGCTCTTCCTTGAAAGACTAGACTAGACTCTTCCTTGAAAGACTAGACTAGACTCTTCCTTGAGGGACTAGACTAGACTCTTCCTTGAAAGACTAGACTAGACTCTTCCTTGAAAGACTAGACTAGACTCTTCCTTGAAAGACTAGACTAGACTCTTCCTTGGAAGACTAGACTAGACTCTTCCTTGAAAGACTAGACTAAACTCTTCCTTGAAAGACTAGACTAGACTCTTCCTTGAGGGACTAGACTAGACTCTTCCTTGAGGGACTAGACTAGACTCTTCCTTGAAGGACTAGACTAGACTCTTCCTTGAAAGACTAGACTAGACTCTTCCTTGGAAGACTAGACTAGACTCTTCCTTGAAAGACTAGACTAGACTCTTCCTTGAAAGACTAGACTAGACTCTTCCTTGAGGGACTAGACTAGACTCTTCCTTGAAAGACTAGACTAGACTCTTCCTTGAGGGACTAGACTAGACTCTTCCTTGAAAGACTAGACTAGACTCTTCCTTGAGGGACTAGACTAGACTCTTCCTTGAAAGACTAGACTAGACTCTTCCTTGGAAGACTAGACTAGACTCTTCCTTGAAAGACTAGACTAAACTCTTCCTTGAAAGACTAGACTAGACTCTTCCTTGAGGGACTAGACTAGACTCTTCCTTGAGGGACTAGACTAAACTCTTCCTTGAAAGACTAGACTACGACTCTTCCTTGAAAGACTAGACTACGACTCTTCCTTGAAAGACTAGATAATCTATATAATTTCTTCATACATGACAGCCGCTGCAAGTGCTGGGTCTACTTTGGAAGTGGCTTATAGCGCAGGTATTCTGGCACTACCAAAGAGTTAAATGGTGGGTGGATGGAGCGCCCTGTAAGTACACAATTAAAGCCAGACCCAATTTTCATTAACTAAAAATATAATTTCTATGGTCGATTAGTTCTGGAGTACTTGGACAATATTGAGGATGAGTATGTTGCCGTGGACAATATTAATTCACCATCGGCGGTAAAGCCCAAGGATGATGGCGACGATGGAGAGGCGATATTCCATGAGCCCGAGCCGGAACCGATTTACAAGCCGTGCGACATGCGCTCCACACTATACGCGCTGCAACCCTCCGCCTTGGTGGGCATCAATGACATCATAGATGTGCCATCGACGCGTCCGTTTCTGGTTAAGAAAATCCCCAACTCGAATCTGGTAATGGTGGTGGTCAAGGTGCTGATGCCATCTCGCAGTGTACGCCTAACCACCGAACCACAGCGCATAACCGACTACGAGGAGGAATTTCCCTGCTACAAACTAAATATGAGTTTCTACGATAGACGACGCATCGAGGAGTGTTTCACGGAGCACGAGGATGTGAGTGAAGCACATGATATTGGCTTTACATAAATATTTTATTATATAAACATTTGTTTCTAGGAGGAACTTTTCACCTATTGCGGCAACGCCTCGCGGCTGGGTCTGACGCTTCAGCTGCTGCCGCTGACCATAATTTTGATGTTTTACTTGACGCGCTGCTTTATGCGCGTCTAGTTTATACAATCTATACATATATATACATATATATAGTATATATACTAATGCGATCTGTTTGTTTTTAGATTGTAAACTATTGTGTAGTACAATTCTAGTCAAATGTTTAACAACAACAAAAAACCAAAACAAAGCACAATCTTAAGCAAGTTTAGCAACAACAAAAAGAAAATCCAAAAACAAATTTCAACTTTTAGACTTATAAAATACGCCAAATGTTAAGGAGGAGGTAAATGCGAAAAGGGAGAGGAATATGTTACAAGCAGCTCCTAAATTCTATTTCCTAATTTATATAATTTCAAACCGAATTCTTTAGCTCTTATGAAAAACTTTGGAATGAAATTTAAGTTTTATACTAGCTAAAACGCCCACGTTTCATTAACTATTTTGGATAGTTTAAACAACGGTAAATACCAATGCCAAATATTAACTAAAACTATGAAAACAAAACAAAGTGTAAACAAAAATAATTCAAATAACAATTATTTTTGTAATTTTATAAAATTAGTTGATTTTTTACAAACGCGATGGAATGTAAACTTAGATGAGATACACACACACACACAGAGAGACACTAAATACACAATTTCGTCCCTTTGGCCCAACCGATAAATATATATATATAATGTACATGGAGACGTCTTGCAAAATTCATTAGCTTTTTCGTAAACAATCAAACGGATTTTTTAACAAGATAAATATTATTATTATATTTATATACTATTATATATATGAGGCGTGGTGTATTCAATGTTTATATAGATATTTTGTTAACGGCTATTCAAAGTTTATATATGGTTTTTTGTATATGTATTGTAATAATGTACCAAGTATTTGTTACGATTTTATTGTATTTTGTTTTTTAAATAATGAAAATATGCACTAAAATGAAAGTTGTCTTCGGTGGAGTCGAATATCTAAAGACCCTTGCAGAAAGACATTGAGAACTCTAAATAAAGATTGAGAAAAGGTGTAGAAGTATATATAATATATAGAGTGGTCCGATGTCGATTCATAAACAATATAGTTAAGAGCTGAAGCCCAAAGCTAATTAATTATAGTCAAAACTATAATATACCTGCTTTTAAAAGGAGATAATACCCGATAATGTTTTCAAGCAATCAAATTACGGCCTCTATTTCATAACCAAAACTTTATCAACCAATTTCAACAATACCCAAAATTGCCATAGTTAAAAAAAAAGTCCTTAAAACAGCATCCAAATCTCAGCCTATCCTACTGCAGGGGTATTTTTTAAATAGGACCACCTGAAAAGTATGCAATACTTATTTCAAGAACCTCAGTTAAGTTGCACAATAACTGTACCGATTTTTGTTAGCTAAGCAAAATTCAACAACATTTACACAAGCAACAACAAAAAATACCAAAAACAAAACACAAAATACCAACCTAATTGCCTTTGTATCGTATTTCGAAACATTTGATGAATTTATGCATAGAAAAGTAAAAATTTTGATGGCAGAGCAGCGTGCGAAAGTACGAAAGTGTGTGCGCGAGGGTGAGATGTTTTTTAAATTCAGTTTCTTATGGAATTTGAAACATTATTGAAATCAAAATGAAGACGGAAAATTTTAAAAACACAAACAGTTAACTATTAAATGTAATTTACAACTAATAAATAATAAAAATATAAAAACAAAACACTAAAACTTAAACCGTTTACGCGAACTAATACAATATTTATTTTTTGGAGTGTTTAAACGTTGTAAGATGTAATAATAAAACCACAAATGGTAATTCGCATGGAATTGAAATTGAACATTCAGCCATGTTTAAACATAACTATCTATATATATATACATATATATATATATATATATATATATATATATATGTAATACAAAAAAGTCCACTTAACTAAACAAACGCTAAAGATAAAATTTAAAAAGTAAATTAAAGAAATTATTTATGATTTCATTAGCGCAATGCATTAGTGCGGCAAAATTTTGGTGTTTAAAACAGAAACGGTTTAAAACTGAGACACAAATCTTATTCACTAAATGAAAAAGAAAAAAAAAAACAATTTTACAGCTAATAAGAAACAAAAGACCAATAAATGTTTAAATAATAAATGTATAAGACTTGATGGATGGAAGGCTCTTGTTTATGAATACTATATAGAATTTATAATCTCTTCTTTACAGCTAATCAGCACGGCTTGGCCTAGGCCTCGCTGCTGGCTAACACAGACTTAAAATAATCACTGTCCAGCTGCTTAATATCCTTGGCAAATTGTGCCACCAGCTGTGTCAGATCCTCCACATTGATCTCAGTATTGTTGCCAGCCGTCGATAGCTGCTCTATGGCCACTTGTATTTTGTCCAACAGCGCTTTATCCGCCTCGTTCTGTTTGCCCGCGTGCTCATCCTCGAATTCGTTGTACACCTCTTGGGCATTTTGCACCACGTGCTCGGGAAAATTGGCCAGTCGTGCCACCTGTATGCCAAAGCTCTTCTCCATTACACCAGGTCGCACCTGGTACAGCAGCGTAAAGTTATCGTCGTCTGCAACGGCAGCCATGTGACAGTTCTTCACCGTGGACAGCGTTTCGGCCAGCTTGGTTATCTCGTGGAAGTGCGTAGCAAAAAGTGTAAAGCATTTTGTTTGCTTGGCCAGATGCTCGGCTATGGACCAGGCTATGCCGCAGCCCTCATAGGTGGATGTGCCGCGTCCCAGCTCATCGATGATCACCAGCGATTTATCCGTTGCGGTCTGCATTTAAAAAACATATATTAAACTTGATGTATAATAAAGTTGGCTTTAAGAATACTCATTTACGACTTGTTTAAATTCTAGTCGGGGAACACAGATTGCAGGGATTTGTAAATTCCAACCAACAGAATAAACATTTGGATTGGGCTTTTAGAAAGCATAAAATAAGAGCCGTGCTTAGAACACAGTTGGCAAGGTCTTGGAAAGGTAAGCCAGGCGTAGGTCAGAACTTAACAGAGAACCAATTCAATAATTATTGAATTGGAGCTCCCAGAACCAAAATGGAACAGATTTGTATGGTGGTGGCGGCGGAGCCATGCGTCTATATTTATAAATATTGATCTCAATTTTGGCAATTAGAGCATGATTTATATATTTCAAAACAGCAGGACAAAGATGTGTTTATATTGATATAGAAGTTTCGTGACTCACCCTGATAATGCCAGAAGTTTCAATCATCTCCACCATAAATGTGCTCAGGCCCTTAATAATATTGTCACTGGCGCCAACGCGTCCCAGTATGGAGTCAACCATGCTGATGTTAGCTACACTGCAAGGCACAAAGGCGCCAACATGGGCCATTAGAACAGCTGTGCCCACAGAGCGTATATAGGTGCTTTTTCCGCCCATATTTGGACCGGTTATGATGAACATGTTGCAAATATCTGTCGCAAAACAAATGTCAGTTATAAGGTAGTTAAAAGAGCGATACAGATGTCGTACCCTTCTCAAAATCCACGCTATTGGCTATGAAGCTAACATGCTCTTGCAGCTCAAGGCACGGATGACGCACATCCTCGAGCAGCAGCTGGCCAGCGCCCTCGGGCAGCATCTTTGGCCGCACATAGGGCGTTGGAGCGCTACGTGCTGCTATGGCAAAACTGACCAAACAATCCAGCTGGGCGAGCTCATTATTTAATGAAGTTAGCGGCGCTGCATAGCCCACGGCCACTTGGATGATCTCCTCGACAATTGACTGCTGTTGCTCCTCGTAACGCGTGCGGAAACTGGTGAACTCATCTGCATAGCCTTCCAGCTTGTCGGAGGTGAAGCGTACACCGCCCTTAATCACATCCACAATACGAAAGTTTTTGTTCTTGCGCAGCACCGAATCATCTTTGATTGTGGTGCGCAAATGATAACCCAACTTGGCTACGTTTTCCAACTTGACGAGTTTGCCATCCAGATCAAGTTCCTCGCTGCATTTGTTGCGTATTTTTTCCATTTTGCCATATAACTCTGTCATGGTGTCCTGTAGATTCATTAGGCGACTATCGAATGTGCTCTTTACCAAATACTCGCCCTTCTCAATGGCCTCAAAGTCAACCACCTGCTCTACCATCTGCTTCAGACCTGTTAGATCTTCCAGAAAACTTTTGAAGGGCGCACAGAGCACACTCTGCACTGTGCTGTTTCCCAGAGTCAGCAGCAACTGTAGAATTTTCGGCGTGCGCAAAATGACCTGATAAATGCGAAATAGATCCTGTAAATTTGCCTTGCGACGCATCAGTTTTTTGGTGAGCATTAGGATATCTGGTATACGCTTCAAATAGTCCAGACTCAGCGTGTCTAGTGTCTCTGGCGACTCCAGCAGGCACTGCACGATGTTATGTCGATCGTTGAGTATCTCTGAGCTGCGCAACGGCTGCTTCACCCACTGAGCCATCAGACGATGGCCCTGCGGCGTTCGACAATGATCCAGGACGCCCAATATGCTCTGCCAGCGATACGACGGCATGGATGGATGTGTGCCCGGATTAGGCATTAAATTGAGAGCGGCCACAGCAGCGGAGTCCAAATGCACAAAGCTAAAACAAATATTTTAATTCATTTTTACATTAACGATTTTATTTTCTACACACCGCTTCAGATCCAACTGCTTGAGTTCGTAGTGCCCCAAGTTGCCGGCGTCGTTAATTAAATCCAAATACTTGATGGCCACACGCAATGCCTCGGCTGCCAATTTCATTTGCAGTTCCTTCAGTCCGTTCGCATCCTCCTGCTGGCCCTTGGCAAAGCGCAGCAGGCGATTCAGGTCCTGCAGCAGATCATTGCGCTCAGCGGCGCTGCCCCGTTTGGACACCGTACTCATGACACCATTGCGCTCCAGCAAGGCCTTTACAGCCGCGTATTCGCCATCCGCTGCCGGCAAGAGGCATTCTTTAGGCCCTAACAGCACCACGGTGGCTTCCAGTTCGGTAAAGAAGTCATCGTCCACAAACTCGAACAGCTGGAATGTGCAATCGTTTTGCTCGACAGCGGCCACGCCCACACGCCGCTGTGTACCGCCCTCCAATTTGATTTGCAGCGACATTATGCTGTTGCCCACGAGCACCTCCTTATTGGCAAACAAAATGTCTTCGAATTGAAGCAGATTGCCCGGAGAGCCGCGGTATTCCAGCTGCCAATCATCGTGTTTAACATAAACCTCGACACGCAAATTGCGCACGAGTAGCAGTTCACGCACGGCCAGCTCGAAGTTAACCTTGGACATGGCCACATACTGCAGCGTCTCCTGTTTGTCGTCCGGCAGCAGCTTGTGCACATATGCCGTGGATTTGTAAACAATTTTGGCCACCTGCTCGCAGTCATCGCTGCCGTGCACTGTATAGCAATCGGTTTGATCATAAAATCTGACGGTTGTGCTCGGTTTCTATTGCAAGTACATTCTAATATGTTAATTAAGTCAATTAAATCAAAGCTAAACAATTTCCACTTACCTCGCCGAGCTTCTTGTGGAATTTGATAAAATTGCGACGCGCATTTGTATCTGTTCAGCGGAGGCTTTTGCTATAATTAATCATTAAAATACGAAGTTTTTGTTTACTCACCTATGCGCAGCACCGGCTCCTGCCTGCTAACTATTGATTTTCCTTCCATTTAACGGCTTTCAGTAGATCTTCAACACTTTGTTTTAAACAATTTATTAATTAACGCGCCACTTTGGACGAACGACGCGCAACTGAACTAGTGTTGGTAAAGGACGGCACTAAAACACTAGCTGGAACAAATTGCAAATAGTGGAATGACACGTGCTAGCATATGTTGTGATTACTGCGCTGCCTACTTTTATTTAATCAAACCTACAATATTTAATCTAAATAAGTGCATACATAATATTTTATATATTACCAAAGCTGTTTTAGCGTATCATTGAGAATGAAATTAATCAACATAAGAGCAATAAGAACATCTGTGAAAGAAATTTGCAAAAAACAGTAAGACACCATTTGCCGACATCATATAACAGTTTTGCCATAGCGTTGCCACTATTTCGGAATTTTTACATTGCGAATAAATAGAATTTAAATTTATATAAATTACGAAAGCTTTATTGATACTGAATATTGATAATGAATACATTACTTGCTTTTCGTCCATACTATAACCCTTACAAAACTAATTGATATCTACATAAATATATATCTGTATTGGAGATATTGGAATCGTACGTTAACACTTCAATCACTTGAATACTTAATATTTCGATTTGTTTTTGACTTTTGTCATTGATTGCGTCAAACCAAACAGTTTTGTGCAAAAAATACTGACTATTCAAAACTTAATAAACTGATATCAAGAGCTTATTTTACTGTATCTATATAGACAAATTCAGTCTAATTATTGCTTTATACCACCTGTAAGGCTCACAACTGCTTGTCCAGCTTTGGCTGCTGCTGCGGCTCCTGTTTCAAGAGCACAATGTCCCAGGCGCCACCAACGCCATCCGCCTTGGAGCACAGATCCAAGCTGATCCGAGCACCCACCTCCGCAGCGGAGGCACGCAGACAGGTGCCCTTGGCCATGTTGTAGACGGGACTGTTGGCGTTACGTGTATGCCTCCATTGCTGATCGCCCAGCATTTCGTGACACTTGTTAATGATGACCAACGTATCGGCCGCCGCCTCCAGACAGAACAACTTATCTAATATAATCTCCGACTTCTCTGTCTCGTACCACATCTGATTGGGCGCACGGGGTTTGCAGACTTGCAGCGTCAAGGAGCTGCCCTTCTTCCAGAAGCCCTTCACCTTGGGCGCCACTACAGCGGCGCAGAGCTGAGTGCCCGCTAGACGAAGCTGAAATGAGTCCAAATAATTGCGCTTGCGCGAATGCCACGGCTGAAAGACTGGCGCCGATCCAGACTTCTTGGACTCATCTCCAGGTAAGCGCAGCTCGGGGTAAACATTTTTCAGATACCAGCCAAAGTCCTTACAGTGCAGACGCTCGCGTAGCTGTAGACGTGCTCTGATATCGCCATAATCATAGTCTCTGGCCACCTTTTCATGCTTCAAATAGAAGTCCTTATACTTATCCATCCAGACATGAGCCAAGCGCAGCGAATTCTTCAACATGGTATTGGCGCCATCGGGCGCCGTATAGGGTCGACGTTTGCGAAAGATGTGACCAACGCGGGAGCAGGGCACAATCTTGATGGCACCGCCACATTGCCACACACGAAATGAGATCTCGATGTTCTCGCCACCCCAGATATCCATAGCCATGTCATATTCACCAATGTGCTGGAAGTACAAGCGATTCACTGCGAACAACCCGCCGGCCATGGTGGGTGAGCGGAAGGGTCCTTTGAAATCCTCCGGCACCTTGAGCGTGCCCTCCGGTAGATTCTCCCAGCGGAAGTGCAGACCCCAATTAAAGCCCCCGCGCACTAGCGGACTGGGCGTATACTCAAACGTATCCGCATTGATAAGATCAATTACAGGCACCGCCAGCGTTGCATTCTCTGCCTTGACCAAACGCAGCAATGGCTCCACCCACTGGCGATTCACTTCGATGTGCGAGTCAAGGAAAACCAAAACATCGCCGCTGGCATCACGTGCTCCGATGACACGGGAGCGTATCAAGCCCTCGCGTTGCTCGTTGCGAACATAGCGCAAATTGTCATACTTCAATCGAGCATGGAGGTCAGCCAACAAATGGAACTCCAGCTCTGGCAGATCGCTGTTGTCATCTACCAGAATAATCTCCTTTAGCAGATGACTGGGCGTACGCTCCAACACGGTCTTAATGGAACGCATCAGTGTCATCTTGTGCTCGTTATAGAAGCACATGATGATCGAAGCTTGTGGCAGCTGCTCTGACTCCAGCGTCTCCCCACGCTCGCATACCTTGTGCCGCGTATCGGGTACATCCCGAAATAGTCCAATATTATTGGAGACTAGCGCATTGAACGCATGATGCTTGTAGCCAATGTCACGTATATACTTGTCCTGCTTGTTGCGAACCACGCCCAACAACTCGAACTGATCGCCTGTCCCAATACTCTGTGTGGTGTTCGGTGTGGCGGGCGAGCAGCCAGCTGTTACCTGTGCCTGGTAGCTCAGCTCTGCCCGGGGCGTTGCATTTGCAGCACTGTTGAAACGCCAGCCAGCCGCCGGTATGGTGCTACGCAGATGGTGCATGTAGGCCAATAGACCGAGCATCCATACTCCTGCTATTAGCACCGTGCCGAGGGTGCAAGATTTGCATAGCAGACGCTTAATTTGCATCATAGGTGGATTAATGTTATGTTTGCTTAACGGTCGATGCAGATATCATCATAACAGCGAGGTCACAAAAACCGGAATTTATGCCATGTCGTCAAAGCAGCTTTTGGTTTACCAACGCTGCTTTAATTAAAACTAATTAATTTGCATATACGAGTTGATATCGATAACAGCGTTGCCACCCGCGCTTAAGCGCGCTATTATTTAATTTTGAACTCGACTTTTTAGTTTGTATCATTTTTAAAATACTTTTGCATTATTTAGTAAAATGGATATACATGTTTAATATTTATACGTAATCAAATAAATAAATTACTGCAATTGGCTGACTGCAGCAGGTGATTTAATTCAATTCATTTGTATTCTTGAGCTACTGTTAACAGTGCTGCCACTTGTGCCTATGCGCGCACTCGTTGAACTTTGAACTGAGTATTTTACTTCTGAAATTTTATAAAGATTTTCACACTATTTTCAACAAAAGGATATTTTCATAATATACACAAAAAATTAAGTTAGGAAGGTTCAAACTCTTCAATTTATACTACCAATTATATTAATAAATAAGACACTGCTGCGTTAATTTACTAATTATTTACCTGTTTAAGTTGACAGCGTTGCCACCTGCGTTGGCGCACAGCTAACAAAGCTGAAGCGCGCACTCGTTAGTATTTGATTAAGAAAACTGATATTTTTCTAGGGCTTTATAAATATTGTTTTTCTTTATTACCTATAGCATTATGCATTTAATACGTCTTTAATATTCATATAACATTGCTCGCCTTCGAACTTCTGCACGCTTACACAACATTCAACGAAATCAGCATAAAGAAGTTACAAATTCATATTATAATATATACATAGTATCGCTAACAAATTGTGATATAAAGAACAAAGAAAATGTGTAAAATGTTTAATGTATAAAGTAAATATATAGAAATAAGAGATATTTGCCAACATGTGCATTTTCTTTTGTAAATATCAAAACAGTTTTATAGCTTTTTTTGCAACGATCAATGCAATCAGAACATAATGCAACAGTTGAATGTAGATCATACAATTTTCTATCAATAGCTTATTAGATATTACACAAATATCTGAATGTCGGAGACATCAATATATATTTTGGTTGTTTGTTCACACTTTTTTACGACTTAATCCAATCATTTAACTACATACACTGTATTTTTGTTTTGTTTTCTTTCTATTCATTGCATGTGGTTTTAGATAGAATAGAAATCAATATGATTACGAGTTGCGCTAAAAATTAAATTTCGATTTGTATAACTATATATGTGTGTGTTTGTGTGTATGTGTTTTTATAGATAAATTTAATACATTTAACACGAGCATTGATCCTTGGCATGCGTTGCCTCGCTGCTGAGAGATGGCCGCGATGGCTGCGAAGGTCGATGTTGTACACCCGATTCGGATGCATTTAAATCCAGGCGACCTTCCTGTATATTCTGATAGATCTTGCGTGCCGTCTCCAAAAATGCCTCCTCCACATTTTGACCACTAATTGCAAGAATAAAAAGGCTTTAGTACAGTATTATATATATACAAATTAGTGAACATTTACGTCATGGCGCTGGCTTCCAAAAACATGAGTCCATTCTCGTCGGCAAACTCCTTAGCCTCCTCATAGGTTACTTCGCGTGTGCTCTCCAAATCAGATTTATTGCCAATCAGAAAGATCACAGTGCTAGGGTTTGTGAGATTACGAGTATCGGTTAGCCAGCTGCTCAAGTGATTATATGTGGAGCTGCATAAACGAAGATAATTAGAACAAATATTTCGATATTCCCATTTGTTCTGATATGACTCACCGCCTGGTTATGTCGTAGACCATTAAAGCACCAGCTGCACCGCGATAATACGAACGTGTCACAGCTCGAAAACGTTCCTGACCGGCCGTATCCCAAATTTGTAGCTTAATCTTCTTATCATCTACCTCAATGATGCGTGTGCCAAACTCAACGCCAATTGTATGTGGGCAGTTGGCCATAACTGTGGATAAGAGATAGAGAGGCAATAGAGGTTTCCATAATGCTAGACAGCTTTCTAGCTACTTACATTTCTTTTCAGTGAACTGATGCAGCAGACAGGACTTGCCCACGCCCATGTCCCCAATGATGATGTACTTAAATATATAGTTGTAGTTGTAAGGTGCTGCAGTCATATTGGGACCTGCGAAATGATATTATGCATATTAGTTGAACATATTGATTTAGTATAAGCTTTCGTTGGCCCATTCGCACAGTTTTCTATTAGGTAATCTATGCGTTCGTGGAGTTTGTTAACAATTCCACGCATCTTGCGCAGCTTTACATCCATGTCTACCAATGCCAGTTGCCACTATATAAGCTATATATGCACATTTAGATGCCTCTATGCAGAAGTTGAGTGTCTTGCGACCTGCCTGCCTATCAGGCAATTGTAACGCTGCATTAATTCGTTTCAGTGTCGCTTCTGGACTACTGTTTATTTATTTTTTTTTTTTTTTGTGGCATGTTGCCAGCGTGGTTGGGGCTGTTCCCAATTGTGGGTCTTGTGCCTCATATTTAAACAGCCGTCCGGCCATTCAGTTTATTTGTTGACTGAGTTAAAAACCGAGCGCTGTTTTATTGTTTGAAGAGTTGGTGTGGCGCGACCCCACTTTAAAGTTTGTCAGATAGTCGCAAAACAACGTTCCAAGTACGCATATCATATCAGCAAGTCGGAATGAGCTAAGGCTTTGGTAAGAATACCAAGCTATCAGAACTTGAGACATATTTATAGGAAGGAAACTTATATTGAGAAAATTATATTGACAATTAATACAATATTATTTTTGAAGCAAGAAATAACTTTATAAAATTTAGCTTCTACATATTTCTAGTAGTTAAGCTTATGTTTGGCATTCTAAGCTAAAAAAGTTCACATTTGCTTACAGATAAACGAAGCTTTTGTTGGCAAATTATAATTATTAATGCACTGAAAAAAATACTTTATAAAATCAAAATTCTTAGCAAGATGAAAAAAATGATTGTTTTTGTTTATTTACAATTCTTATTAGATAAATTTTAGTTATAAATGTCAACGAAATCGTCCTAAATGGGCAGGCAAGATCAAAGATACACATCTAAAGAAATCATTTATCTAATTTTTTTTTCTAATGGGCTTCATAGATTTCTATTAACCATTGTTTGTCCATTAAACAAACAATAAAAATTATATTAATTTATTGTCAAGTGAATATATAACCCGCCTTATCAGTCAATCGCATAACTATGAATGAAAACGGAGCAAAACCTGCTCCATGTTGACTCACAAAAAAGACGGAATAAAAAAAATAGTATTAAAAGTTTAATATCTACTCGAGACGCTGATAAAGATCTTCAAATTGATTGAAACAAATAATTAAAATAAAATTTGCGTAAATGTGGGGTTGTCTGTGTGTGGGAATGTTCCCTGTTGCCTGCTGAAGCACCAGTTTTTGATAAAAAGAAATAAACACAACTCGCGGTAACGGAGACTGCCACAACAACAACGATTTGAGGGGTGTAGACCCGCGCAGACTAATATCGAGAGCGAGAGGTCGAAACTGGGCTGCCCTAAAACAACAACAATAACATAGCGAGTACTTTATATAGTATAAGGGAAAGTTGTCATTACGGTACTCCCAGACGGCCCCCACCTTTACCCCTGACACCAATACAATTACACAGAAACACACACACACCCATAAGACCACAAGTTACGTACATTCTGAATATTAGCTAAAGACGCAATCAAAATTGCAGCGCGTTTTTAATTGGCTTAACAACAACAATATATATTACTCACCGTTTTTATATTTTTTCTGTGTTTTGGCTTTAACTAGGGAACAGGAATGTAGGGCTGCAACAACGAGCACGGGGGTGTTACTATTGTTTCTGTGTATATGCGTATCGCTTCTGTATTTGTTTATACTTCCAATCACACTCAGACGATGCCAGTCGTGGTTTATGCTTAGTTTAAAAGCAGAGCAATTAGCAATAATATGCAGTAATATATATAACACTAAACGAAATAGGTTTAATTTGCAACGACGAAAACTTTGCTGGGTGGCCAGCAGCAAATATCTTTTGCGTTTTCTTGTTTGCAAATTTAGCAACGAGTTCTATGATGTTGCCAGACTGTTTAATAATATATACATATACATATATACATATACATGGTAATCAAATTAACAGCTGTGCAGCACTTGCTAGCAGTGTTGCGAAGTGGAGCAGTTAGCTTACTACACAGCACTGTCATACCGCCGTACCGCACGTGTTCCTTTTGTTTATGCGCGATATTTTATTTTAAAATGCAGTAATGTTTGTCAACGAAGTGAACGATGTGAAAATCTATAACCTGAGCGCCGGCAAGTCGGTGCCAGATGTAAGTAATGGTACGTTTCATTTATGCAGCATCTAATTAACGTTTGATTTCTATAAAGTGGCTCACCGATCGCCGCAAGCGCTCACAGCTGATGAAGAAGGTGGATTCGAGGCGACAGATCGAGCTCATCCAAGACTTCGATATGCCCGGCGTTTGTACAAGCATACGTATGAGCCCCGATCAACAGTTTATACTGGCCACAGGCACATATAAACCACGTGTCAAATGCTTTGAAGTTAGCAATCTGTCCATCAAATTTGAGCGCTGTTTCGACTCGGAGGTTACGACATTCGAGGTGATCAGCGATGATTACAGCAAGATGGTGTTTCTGCAATGCGATCGCTACATCGAAATCCATGCAGCACATGGACGTCACTACAGATTGCGCATACCTCGCTTTGGACGTGATATGAAGTACCATAAGCCCAGTTGCGATATGTTCATTGTGGGTGTGGGCAGAGTGAGTAAAAACTGTGAGCAAACTATGACAATTAATTGGATCTAAGCATATCCTTTTAATAGGACATCTATCGTCTTAATCTGGAGCGTGGACAATTCTTACAGCCGTATGAATCGGATGCTAGTTGCCTTAATGCTTGCGAAGTAAATCCTGAGCATCAGCTTCTAACTGTGGGCAGCAAAGAAGGAACTGTTGAGGCATGGGATCCACGCACAAAACAGCGTTGTGCCATTTTGGATGTGGCCATGAAACTGCCGGGTGTAAAAGTGTTTCCGTCGGTCACAGCGCTTAAATATCGCAATGGTCTACAAATGGCTGTTGGCACTGCTTCTGGACATGTGCTACTCTATGATATACGTTCCCGCCAGCCATTATTAATCAAAGATCATCTAAATAAGGTGCCTATCAAGCGGCTGGCATTCAATCCATCCCAAAATGCCGTCTATAGTTTGGACGAGGCCACGTTGAAACTGTGGGATGAGCAGACCGGAAAACAAATTGCCTATGTAGAGTCGACATCATCGTTCAACGACTTTTGCACCATACCCGATACAGGCATGTTCTTTTTGGCGCAGGAAGATGTTAAAATGATGACATACTACGTGCCTGCTATGGGCCCAGCGCCGCGTTGGTGCAGCTTCTTGGACAATCTAACCGAGGAAATTGAATCGGAGGTTGTGGAGAATGTCTACGATGATTATCAATTTATCACACAAAAGGAACTTGCTGAACTGGGCCTGGAACATCTCATTGGCAGCAATCTGCTCAAGGGCTATATGCATGGGTAACCGTTCAAATTTTCCTGTTGAATTTATGTGCTTTAATCTCTTCCTATTCCTAGATACTTTATGGACGCGCGTCTGTATAACAAAGCCAAAGCTGTGGTCGAGCCATTCGCCTTCGATCGCTTCCGCAAGGAGAAAGTGCGGCAGGAGATTGAAAGTGAGCGGAAATCACGTCTCCAAATTGAATCTAAACTGCCAAAGGTTAACAAGGAGCTGGCACTTAAGATTATGGATGAGCAAGCGAATCCCTCGAACAGCGCCAAGCAACGCAATATGCCCAGTTTGCTACAGGATACACGTTTCAAGGCCATGTTCGAGAACACCGACTTTGCGGTTAACAAAGAGGCCGAGGAATATCGACTGCTCGCACCTGTGCTCAATCGCTTGGACAAGTCCAAGGCAAAGGCCATTAAGCAGCGTATTGAAGTGGCACACGTTGCAGAGCTGCACGCCGAGGAGGCGCAAACCCGAGAGGATAGCGACAATGATGAAGATCTGTTTGGTTTCGAAAAGAGTGATGGGGACAGCGAGGCGAGCAGCGGCGATGAAGCCTCCTCAGATGATGAGGATAGGCGCGAGTACGTGAAGGAAATGAAGCAGGCATACAAACAGGTCAAACAGCAGCGTGAAGATGAGGAAGAAGCAGAGCAAGAGGATGAAGAGCCCGATGGCCCAGATGATTATGCGGCGCCAATAGCAAACGGAAATAGACAACAGGTACCAAGCAATAGCACACACTTCAAGCTAACGCCGCTGGACAAACATCGGGGCAACAGCGAGGTGGAGCAGCGCATCAAACAGGCCAGTCTCCAGGATCGCATTCGCGTAATGTCCAGCCTGGAGGGCAATGTAACAAATGTGGGCCGCTCACTGGGCAATCGCCAGATGACCTTTGAAGTGAACAAAGAAAAGAAATCCCAATACATGGCAAAGAAACGTGAAGCAGAGCTGAAAAAGCATCGAGACGAACGCCGCGGCATAGTGAGAAACATCAAGTCCCTAAGATTGAAGAAGGTTAATTTTAAGTAGGAGAACATGAGTGTGCATAATGCTTTAATTTATGTAAAAATTAGACTATAATAATTCTTCATTCAAGTCAGCAACCTTTATTATAAACTCCTTCTCGAATTCCAGCTGCGGATCTTCCATATTGAGACTCTCGATGGGCTGCAGATCGACAAATTCCAATGGAATCAGTTCAAAATCGCTATCATTATTATCGCCGTCATCATTATTATTATAAATAGTAGAATTAGATTCTATGCTCATTTCAGTATCCGATAATTGATCAACTGTTTCCTCCTCCGATACCATATCGATATCGAGCTCCTCCTCGCTAGGCTCTTCCGTTTCTGGCTCATCGTTCTCATAGCCCGAATCCTGTTCCTGCTGGTTCGCCCAGCTGGCTCGCTCCCTGGACTCTACAGTTGAATTTGCATAGCTTTCACTTGATTGGATCACATTTATCGACACCTACCTAAGTTTGGGTGCGGTGCATTCATTATTAAATGCAACAGCGCCTCTGTAACAGGTCCCGTTTTAGGTTCAGGCATTCTATCGAAATACAATTGAAAAAATTGTTCAGCGTTTTCCAGCTTCAGTGGCTTTTCAGGTTTGCCCGTTTGGGTGCAGGCTAACAAAGCCGATTGCTCTGCGCCCATAGTTTTGTTTTAGAATATAATTTAAAATTATAATATATGTTTTCTTAAAAACATTGATTGCTTAGCTTAGTTTTGCTCGTCCTTTTATATTATTTGACATGAATTAACTTTTTTTCTAGCTTTTGCTTAACGAATGTTTAAAAATGACAGCTAAAGGCAGCAGCGTGGCAGCTCTGACAAGTTGCCAGACTGTTGAAGCTTAAATCTATTGACAAAGTGCCGTTAGAATTGAAAGCAATTCAATGTAAATAAAAGAAAATGTAGAAAAAGTGAGTTAAAAATTTGTATAAGAAATTTTGTAAAACTCAATTAATTATATAAACAGCTAATTAACTGATAAATATGTTCTGTCCTACAATTTGGCCCACTTTTCTTACAACGCTCAATTTAACAAAATTTAATTTAGGCCATCAAATTTCATTTTAATTGTTCAATAAAGAAAAAAACAAATTTGACATTTATTAGCGAATTTGTAGCAAAAAAAATATATATAAAAAAATGGAATGCTGTTAATTAAGTACTCGGCATTTGTTTATCTATTTAGATTAAAGCATTAGTCAGCGTTTAGCAGTTTTATAGACTCGACTTTGTTTTTCCTGAAACGACGTTCGCCAAGCGTAACAGTTCTCATTTAAATGAAGGCAGCAAAGCTTTCCATAAGCTCAGCTTTGCTGGCTGAAAAGCTCAGCGCTGACCGGTCTATAAAGCTGTTGCTTCTCATAGTTTCAGCTCGGACCGGCTTTGTAGTTGGCTTTAATATATATTTTTATTTATTTTGGTATAAATAGGCAGTTGTGGTAGAATTTTCAGCTCATTTCAAGTTTTTCTTTCGTGCCGTGTGGTTTTTGGTTAACTAAACGGTAGGTTAAAACATACAAATATTGTGCAGTGTCATAAAAGATAAGAAAATAATATTTAAAATATAACAGGACAAGAGTGCAATGCAAAAATATTAAAATATTGCAAATAATTCCTAATAAATTTGTAGTCGATTTATTGTGCAAGTTTCCTCGTAAACAAAGTCTAGGATAAATAGTAAATTAAATATTATGTAAATCTATAGTAATTTATGAAAATATCAGGATAACAGTTCAAAGCTCAATATTTTAATACCAAATGTCCAAAGCTGATTTTATTAAATTTATTAATAAACTATTTGCCAAGCATTGGCATGTTTATAATAGAGTTATTATACAGACATATATAATTAATCAATTGTTTAATATTTTTCCCAGTTTTTCGCATTTAAGCATTGCTTGTTATTTATTTTGGTATAAATAGGCAGCTGTGGTAGAATTTTCAGCTCATTTCAAGTTTTTCTTTCGTGCCGTGTGGTTTTTGGTTAACTAAACGGTAGGTTAAAACATACAAATATTGTGCAGTGTCATAAAAGATAAGAAAATAATATTTAAAATATAACAGGACAAGAGTGCAATGCAAAAATATTAAAATATTGCAAATAATTCCTAATAAATTTTTAGTCGATTTATTGTGCAAATTTCCTCGTAAACAAAGTCTAGGATAAATAGTAAATTAAATATTATGTAAATCTATAGTAATTTATGAAAATATCAGGATAACAGTTCAAAGCTCAATATTTTAATACCAAATGTCCAAAGCTGATTTTATTAAATTTATTAATAAACTATTTGCCAAGCATTGGCATGTTTATAATAGAGTTATTATACAGACATATATAATTAATCAATTGTTTAATATTTTTCCCAGTTTTTCGCATTTAAGCATTGCGTGTTATTAAACAATGGTTTATTAGTTTTCCATAATTCATATATTTATTCTGCTTCAAGCCTCAGCGAACTCATAATTTCGAACTCAATTCGGCCAAAACATTACAAAATACCCAATAATTGAGGATTTCTGTGCTTGGCCAGAGGCAAATAAACGATGAGATTTTATTTAAACAAATCAAGCAACCGGTTTTTTGACAAAATAAACAACCAAAGGCAACACAACACAGCAGAAGACAAGACAAGACAAATTATCATTAATGTAGCTAGGCAAAAGGCTGAACTTTAACATATAAACAAGCTAGTTGTACATATGCTTGTATATCTGGTATATCTATATATGTAAATCTCCGACTTGAGGCTGGGCTCAGTACCAAGACAAACTGGCTTGACACTTTTTTTTCGTTGAGACAAGGTCTTTAGTGCTCGACTGCGTTGGCGTGTGAATAGATTGCTTTGAGTTCAGGCCGATTATCGTACATGGTATATCGTAAAACATAGATCGATGATTGTGCACTGTACATCGAGGATTGTTGATCTTATTTAGATCTAAGGTCATGGATCTTATATCGTAGCTCGCAAAACATAAATGGTACATCGGATCGATCTTAGTTTGTAGATCGTAAGACATAGATAGTCGATTGGGCATTGCAGATCGATGATCGTATAGCTCGTATAGATCATAGATTGTCGATTGAATACCGTAGAAAGATTATTGCTTGTAGATCATCTGCAGCAAGTCTTCGATAAATTATCATATACCGTAGATCATGGATCGGCAATTGTGCATTGTAGATCGAAGATCGTATTTGGTTATCATAGATCGTAATTCATAGATTGACAATCGTAGATCATTGTCTCATAGTTCGTGCATTGTAGATCAATAGGAAACTAATAAAAGGCCAGCAAAATTGGTTGCCTTGAACTTGAATTGAAGTTCAGGAAATGCTTAAAGCAATTGAAACATTTTGCCCCTCCCCTCCAGCCGTCACGACGCAATACACTATATGATTTCTTCTTATAAAAGGCCCAGCTGAATGATCAGTTAAAGTTAAGTTTCTATGGAATCGCACTTTAATGGAAATGTACTGTAAACGGGTTTTGATTTTAATGTTTTTTCGAATTTCGTATAGCTCCAAAAACCAGTTATACATATTGTTTGAATTTTTTTCTTGCTTATCTCTTTTTCTAAAGCTCTTTTAAGCAGCATGCAAATGCAACTTGGCCAAGTTGATAATTATTTTGTTATATATTATATATGTATGTATATATCTGAGTTACGATTTATGGGCGAAGCGTGCTGGAATTACCTAATTTTGGCAAGTCTTTAGAAGTGTCTTTCGCGTTAGTTGAACCCGACTTCGAGAGAGCCTCATAACGATTTGGTGACGTTTGCCAATTATTCAAGGCTAAGCGCCAGCTGTGCAAAGTGCATCTGTACAGAAACTTGTCGCTAAATTCTGGTTTTCAATTCATATATAAATTGCGAATGCAATATGGAGATAACATTTATACAGCTAGCTGGTCAAGCTGGCCAAGGGCAGTGCTAGGAAAATGAATAAACTAATATGTGATAAGGTCGCGCACATTGTTGTAAATGTTAATTAATTAATTAGTGAACAAAAGCAAAAAAGAAAAACAAACACAAACAATTAGCTTTCCATTTCAAATACTTATTTAACGGTTAACAGAGGCTTTAATGATAACAGAACTGATTGCATTAGCATTAACAGTGAAGCAGACAAACTGCAGCTAATAACAGATATTTCAAGTAGGTAGGAAACAACTGTTAGTTAACATAGCCAGGCATAACAGACTCTTAAGCTTATGCAGCGCAGGGCTAAGGTAGTCGCTTAACAGTGTTGCAAATTAAATTTAGCTACAGGAAATAAGATCATGTTAGCTTTAGCGAACTGCTGTTAGCAGTAACAGATACAAGCATAGGCTCTGCAGCCACAAATGTAAATTAACAGTTACCGCCCTTTAGTTGTATTTATACTATTGCACTAATGTTTTTGTTGCTCTCTCTCTCGCTCTCTTTTTCTTTCTCTTCACTATAGACACAATGTTCCGTATGCTGCTGATTGCCGCCTTTCTGGTTGTTAGTGTGCACGCCTACTCAGAGGGCGCACCGAAGGCTGCCTGCCGTGATCTAACTCCACAGCACGGAGCTGAGCTGCAGACCAAGAAGCCGCCATATAGCTTCTCCGGCCCCTCGCATGTGCGTGGCGATCAGAAGCTGACATTGACTCTAGGCGGTGATGAGTTCCTAGGCTTCCTGATTCAAGCACGCGATGGTCAGAATCGTGTGGTGGGTCAGTTCAAGGTGGTGGACACTCAACACTCCCAAACCCTGGACTGCTCGGGACCTGAAGTGAGAACAACAGCAACAAATAATTGGTCTTTTATCTAATTACTAATTGAATTCTATTTAGGATTCACTGACCCATCTGAAGGCCGTCAAGGGCAGCCCTCTGAGCGGTGTCACCTTTGACTGGATCCCACCAGCAGGCTATAAGGGCAATGTTAAATTCATGGCAACTGTGGTGCAAACTGGCTTCGTCTACTGGGTGGGTCGTGTCACCAAGGACATTGATGTGGAGTAAAGTAGATTGTTTTTCAAAGTTCTATTAACGGTTTTGTTTTCTAAATGTGCTCTCGTTGTTTTTTCTAATTTCTCTTTTATTTTGTCCATTTGAAGGCTAATGGAATTTTTGTGATAAATATTTCATGATTTATGTACATGTTTGAACTTGTTCTTAATCACATGCCAGTGTTGGAAAACAGTATTTTTGCACAATAAAGTCAAATATAAAAACAAATAAAAAGCGTTTTGAAAAATTTGATTAAGTTGTTATCATAGAAAATAACCAGCATAGAGATATATAAATTACATTTTAATAATAGTTAAGATAGTTATGTTTCTAGACATATTTTGATAATAAGTTAATGTAGTCATATTTCGAGCCATATTTTGATTAAGCTCATATTTAAATATTTTTGTTAGCGCGCGCTTGCTTCTATGCAATATGCAAGTGCAGGGCTGTTATACTTGAGCTATGTTACCAGACCTGTTAACTGAGGTAGCAAGAAAACTCACATAAATACAGTGGCAACGCCGTGCTTTCAGCTGTTCGGTAAACTTTTTCTTCGCGTACAAATTGTAATAGTTTTAGTATTAATTATTCACCATTGTTTCTACCAAATATTTGTACCATGTTGCGCAATTTGACGCGCAGTTTTGATAGCGTGCTTAAACTGCAGCGTCAAACGTACCCTCACGCCGTTCGCTTGCTTCATACAACAGATCTTAGCCGCGCGCTTTTTACACAATACGCATGCGAGGGACGCTTGAGCAATAAGCAACCTACGCTGGCAGCTACAGCCGGCATAAGCATACACGCAACGCCCACAGCTAGTGAGGCGGACAATGAATATGTCCCGTATCGAACAGAGCTGGAAAGCGGAAGTCGCGTTAGCGTTCTCATTGCAGCGCTGCGCGAACGCTTTCGCCTCACCGAGAAGGAAGTGGAGCGCATCGTGAGCGATGAGCAAGTGCATCGCAGCTATCGCAATCGCTGCCTAACCCATGTGCTAGACACGCTGCTGCTGGAGGGTGTGACCAAGCAAAGTTTTGTCGAATATCCCTGGCTGCTGGTGTTGGATCAGAGTAAAAGCAAAGAATTAAATTAAATCCGTACAAATTCTAATTCTGAAATCCTTCCAGAACGTCTGCAACTGAAACTAGAGCTGCTCAAAAGCATGCACATGCTAGACATAAATCACTTTGTGCCATTTCTGCGTCTTACATTGCCACGCCTGCGTAAGCTAGTCAGCGTCTTGAATGCCGAAACCAACGAATACCCTCAGAAGAATCGCGTTTACTACATCAGCGATAAGCTGGGTGTGAGCCCGGAGATAGTCACAAAATATTTGTCGAAGCGACTGTTCATACTGGAAATGCCATATGAAATGTTCGAGAAGAATTTGGAGCACATGATACACTATAATGTGTCGCCCATTAATATACTTAAAGATCTGTGGGCCTTTCGCTATACGCCCAAGTCGGTGGAGCTGCGCTTGGAGCGCGCTCAACGCGCCAAAAAGGATAAAATAATGCCTTGGATGGTGCGCTGTCCGGAACCAATACTGCAACGGTAAATAGAAGCAAACTAATTTGCCTATTGAAAATAGGATTTAGGACAGTAAAAGTCTAAGCCATAAAGTAGCTATGCATTTTGGGTTAGGATAACTATCCAAATGAATCTACTCATGTCCGACTTTCTTTCCGATCTCTGTTTGATCTTATCGCACTTTCTTATTACTGATTAAAAATCGACTTAGCCGTTAGATTGGTTAGATCTGGAGTGGCAAAACAACGAGTCAGTAGTCGCTAGCGAAGTCTGAGTAAGAGAGGCAAGGTTATTGAAACAGCTATTTAGACATTTGTTATACTTATATATGTAAATATTTCTTACAGCTCTCTGAAGCTCACCCTAGACGAGCTGCAGGTGCTGGGCGAGTTCTCCTCCGTGGTGGAATATGTGGCGCATCGTTTGGGCTTTAGTGTTAGCGAAACGAAGGCAATTATGGATCGACATCCGCAGGTGCACACAGTGCGCGTGACAAAGGTTCGATAGTAGAATTGCTTGCCTCACTTTAGATATAACTATAGCCGCCCTTTTTTAACAGATCAAAGAAGTGTTGGACTATCTGCTAGACGTTGCGAAATTCACACGCTTTGAAATTGCGCAAGTGCCGCGGATTTTGTGCCACAGCTTAAAGACCACGCGACAGCGCATGGAGGAGCTCGAGTCCATCGGCTGTCGACCCTCCACGCTGGTCATTTTGTGCCGCAGCAGGCGTGAATATGATAAGTTTTTGCAACAATGGAACGATCAGCGTGGAACGCCAAAACAGATCAACAGCAGTTGAGCCGTAAGTAGGAGCAAACTTTTAACTGTTGATCGTAAATGGCCACCGATTCGTCTATAGTGTTACATAGATATATAGTTTTTATTTTGAATTAAACTGCGATACACTGTTGGCTTGCTTTAAACATTCAGAATGTTAATAAATGGAAAAACGGAATCGATTGGAAAGTCAAAATTGGTTATTTAGATATTGCTTTGAAGCGGGTGTTTGTCGAGGCAGAGATTAGAGATTAGAGACAGATAAATTGAAAGAATCTGCCGTAAAGGCTTCCTGAGAAGCCTAAAGAAACTTCTGTCTTATGACATGTCTCGTATCAAAATTTTGGTCAATAATTTTATCTTTTATATTACCATAAAAATGACTTCATATTGAAACTGGCGACAGTCTGGTCGAGCTTAGTTTTGTTTCTTGAATTTTATTTTTGACAGCAACATTTGAAATATTTGAATAATTTGCTAATTTGTATAGACATAAATACATTTATATAATAATTAAAGAGCCAGCATAATTTGTAAATGTAAACAACTGGCTTAGCTAACATTTTAATACGTTTTGTGCTTCTTGTATGATGAATACCATTCAATAATTGTACTTGGAACAGAGCAGAGCCTTTAAGCAGGTGCCCCTTGATAGGTCTTAGCGCGTGTTTTGAATTAACTTAGTGGCTAGAGAAGACATTGACAATAAGTAAACGATTGAACTTAGTGTTAAAAATACATAAATATATAAAGCTATTTGCTCAAACGTTTGAATACCGTTGATTTTTTGTTTTACCTTTTTAATGAATTAAGCTCGTTACGTTGCGACCGCAAAACATAAACTAAAAGCTAAGAACCTTTTGTGATAGCTTAGGAAATATCTTTGGTTGGTAGCGCGTACATATATAGATAACTCAACTACTTATAGATTGTACTCGAATGAATTAGTCGCGTAGCGCGCGGCGTCGCTCCCAGGCCACCTGCATGGACCAAATGCTCAGGGGCCGCATATAGCCAATTGAACGATAGCGTTTCTCGCCATAGAGTGCCTCCGGCGTTTCAAAGTTCATGCCAATGCGTTGCGATAGTGTCTTGTACATGCCGCCGGCTGTCTGGAAGGCCTCGTCAAACATGCCCTCCTGTATCATAGTTGCGGCCAGGGCATACACAACGCCTGGCCACACCTCCTCCGCCTGAATGTTGCTATTGTCCACATGGCCCGGCTTTGAGGGCTCAGTGGCATTTGCAATGAAGCCATTGGCGGCGCCAATGTTGCCCTCATGAAAGCCCATCACATTGTTGTCGTAAATGCGTTTCAAAGCGGTGCGCACATTCTCCTTGGGATAGATCTCGTAGTCAAAGCCGCAAGACTTCAAGTACCAATGGCCGCACAGCTGATCGGCCATAATCGTATCGCGATGACTGTGCGACAAATCGAAACGATAATAGCTGCCGTTCCATAACTTCTCCTCCAGCGACCGTTTGCCCTTCTCCAATATATCCTGATAGCGCAAACAGTCGTTCGGTTGATCCAAAAGTGTGGCCATAACGGACATCGTTTGCAAAGCAGCTAGCCAGAGGCCAGAGCAGTAAGCACTCGGTCCATCCATTACCCATGAATCGTAAGTCTGATCCGGCATTTTGGTGTTCTCGATAAGGCCATCATTATCCTTGTCATACTCAATGGTGCGTTCCATGATGGCCTTACAGGCGGCATACATAGCCTTCAGATAGCCCATGGCATCCATGAGATATACCTTGCCATTCGTTTCATTGATGTACATGGAAGCAGATTTGCGATTCTCTGAAAGAATTAGCAAATATATATATTTTTATATGATTTGGTTATCTATGTTAAGTTGTGCCTACGCTGCTTGCCATCCGCTGAGTTCTTGCGCTTGTTATCCTGGCTGTACAGCTCGTAAAGGCTCTCCTTGTCTATAAACTCAATTGAGCTAAATTTGCTGGCATTATCCGCCTGCGCCTGGGCCAGCTCGTTGAGCACATAGTAATCCCTATAAACCTGTAGCACGAACTTTGTATTGAGATCCTTCCAGTCGTTCACATCGTGTATGTTATAGCAGTTGATGAGTGTGAAGGGCTCTAAGGGGCAAAGACAATTTCAATATTTATTGATTTAGAGGAGCACGTGTACTTGCCCTCATCGGGATCGCCTAGATCGTGTGGCACACAATTCTTGACCTTGCGCGGCATCACCTTGCCATCGTATAACATTTTACGTGTATCATTCAGCTCAGCAGCAATGGCATCCTTGAAATCGTACTGCAAGCTAACTTGCAAATTGGGCCAGAGATGGGCCAATGCCGGCGAGGCATAGAAGTGAACATCGTACGTATTGTACATTCGATACTCATGACCCTCCAGATAGCCGAAGCGGCCGTAGGCCAAGCGCGGATCGTCGAAAGCCAGCTGTGTGCCCAACGAAGAGTCGCACTTCAGCCAGATTGTGCCGCCATCCGAGATGTAGTAGAGCTGATTGAATATGGCGCACTTATACCAATCGGGCAGGCCGCTGTGAATTTAGGCAGAGATTAGCTTGGCCTATGGAGCATATATTGAATTGAGACTCACTCATCATTGAGTATGGGGCGCTGCCAGGCATCGATGAGTCGCTCCCAGCTGGCATAGTGTTTCAATGCATATTCGCATATCTTTGGCCCGCACTCGCCGCTATCGTCAAAGTATTTGGTGTAGTAGCGCGTGTGCGTTTGCAATTTGCGTGGAAACTGAATCTTGGGCATGTCCCAGGCCAGCACAAATTCCAGCTCGTGCGATGCCTGCGGCTTGAGAGCCAACTGTGCACAGACAGCTACGCCGATGTCCTTAGCTGTGAGTGGAAAGGAAAGTTTAGTTGGATATCGATTTCTATAAATACAATTTCAACCTACTTTTAAGACTCTCCGATGTGGGCTGCTCGTTGAGCTGTCCGTATTCCTTGAGCTGTGCCCACAGCTGCTCGCCATTGCCAGCCGGATCGAATTGCGGACAGCGCGTTATACTAATTTCGGGCAGAACGCGACAGGCTAGATTATAGCTGCAGGGCATGTCGCCTATTTTTTGCCTAATAGCCACGCCCTTGGCATTGCCCTCGCCGATTAGCTGCGATTCGGCATTGCCTTCGGCATCCTGCTTCTTGTTGCCAGTGCCGTTCTTGAACGTAAACGTTATCGACACCTTGCGTTCCTGATCGCAAACGTTTTGCGCTGACCACACGAAGACGGCGCACGGTAGACTCGACTCCTTGTAGTCATGCGGTATGACGGGCGAGATCTGGCGACAGATCAGGCGTACGCCATAGTGCGACAGATCGTACTCGGTCCACGCGCGTGGATACAGACCCGTATAGCTGCAGCGCGCATCCTCGATATTCGAGTGCCAAGCGCTCAGCGGCTGTCTGTTCCGGTTGCTGCTGCAATTGGGCAGTTGACATTTAGTTTTTTGTGCGTCGGCCTCATCGGCCTCAGCATCGTTATCGTTGTTGTTGGTGCTGGAGGTGTTCTTTGCCTTGAATGATTTGGTGCTACGCATTCGCATATAGATGATATATGGATTTTTGTAGATCGCCACGCGCAAAAGCAAAAACAAAACCAAAGCCGAAACCAAAGTCACAGCCCGAAAGCAAAATCAAAAATGTAAACCAAAGCCACATAGAAACGCAAGTTTTAATTTTTTATTCCACATTTCCCCGTGTTCGTGATCGTGATCGTGATGATCATGGTTGTTGTATTTGTTTATAGATTGTTGTCAGGTGCAGCGAAAATGAGAGAAAAAGTAAATATTACGCTGTGAAATTATAATTTCAACTCATTGACATTTGAACGTTAATTAGTGGAATTATCCGTGTTATTAGGGGCCATTAATTAGTGTCAGAGTGAGGAGAAAGGTAGTCAGTTTAAGCATTTGTGAAGAGACTTAGTTAGGAAAGTGTTATATTAGAAGTAGTGGAGGCTAGATAGACAGTGTTATGCACAGGGAGAAAACAACACTAGGGTTAGGCTATATACATATCAAGATGTCTATCTAATAGTATGCACGTATATAATACAAGATGACCATGATTATACGCTGAATAGTCTACTGTAATGCAGTTTTATAATCTACTTTGATTACTTATTGAACTAACAGAAATCAGCTAACATGTTAGCTATCACATTTAGTGCTGAGCTGTTAAGTTTTACTTTTATCGTGCTAGCACTGTTACTGCTAAACTTAACACTTAATGGTATGTAACAGAGTATAAGACTGTTAATGCTGTACGAGTCTGTGCTGTTAAGCAGTTAGCTCTGTTAGTGTTTAGCTAATATGCACTGTTACTGCTGAACTTAACATTAATGCTATGTAACAGAGCAGAACACTGGTATTGTTGTACGAGTCTGTACTGTTAACCAGTTAGCTATGTTAGTGTTCAGTTTTAGACACTGTTACAGCTGAGCTTAACTTGAATAGTGCTATGTAACAGAGTATAACACTGTTAATGCTGATCTAGTCTGTACTGTTAACGTAGCAAAGTCAACAGTACGTTAACAGTTTGTAATAATGTTAGCAGTGAGTGAAAGGCCTTCCTTTCTTATTGAGATCATTAAGTCGGTCACAACTGACCGTATAATACTCGTTTATGGTCTAAACAAAATTAATTTTATTTAAAAAAACGATATTTTCGGATGAGCCACGTCCATAGCATCATATAATTTTATAGATTCATCTGTGCAGGGGGTCCACAATTATCTATCTGCAAGTCGTGCTGATGCTTCCTTTCTAGATGTACCCTAACCTGATTTGTCCAGCCTCCAATAATCATAGACATTTATTTATACACATATATAAGATATATTTTCACCTAGAACTCAGTTATAAGACAGTATATTTCAGATCTCAAACCCATAGCTTCAATAGCAGCAAAAAGTTTTGCCTTCAAACAGACCTTGCACAAAGCCAATCAGATCTATTTTCCACACATGAACGAGTATATAAAAACTGCGTCGAATTCATGTCATAAATGTTTCGATTAGAGCTACAATAAACAAAAGCTAAAAGTCAGCTATGTTAACAATTAAAATTGAGCTAAATTTCCCAAAGATCGCGTGTTTGTTAAGCAGCTTTTAGAATAAAGCATGTTATGAAAAGCACAAAGCAAGTGGTTAAAGGCCGTGGGGAACTAAGAGAAATGAGAAGCCATAAAGCAGAAAGTTAAGCACAAATATTTGTGATTATGAAATGATTGAGTAGGCGTTTAATTTTGATTAGAAATACTATACAGTTGGATATATAGAGATAGATAGATAGATATTTGTGATAGTCTATATAGTTTGATAGATGAAGTTTCACCAAGATAAAGACAGTTTGATAGATATGCTTATTTATGCATCCAACTCACCTGCAACGGGATAGCAAGCTTTGAAATATGGTGCAACCTTTGTGATCCTTGATGGTCACTATAAACTGATTGGCATGCACCACATTGTACTCATAGATGCCTGGGCGCATTTGAAAGCGACAGAATTCACCGGCATAGCCACGTCCGATGCTGCCACCACCGATGCCGCCAATGGGCACGCCATAGATCTGCTTACCGTTCTCCATATAGTAGTAATCCATATAAACGCGACGACCTTCACGCGACACCTTCCAATAATAGGCAGCATATCTATGAAAGAGACAGAGCGAGAGAGTGTGGGTGAGTGCGAGTGGCTATCAGATTGGAGCTACCCAAATGGGCCCTCACTTCATTATGTCGTTGACGCTGATGTCACAACTGCGTAACTGTTTGCCTAGCCCCAATAGGGGTTGCCGACACACACATTATATATATCGAATTTAGGGCTAGTCACTGCGGCCAGCTAAGCATGCCAACCCATCCAGCCACGCTTCGAAGGTCAGTGTCTCAGTGGTGCGAAAGTCAAGTGCAGCCAAGCCCAGTGGCTCTGCAGGGTCAATGGCGCTGGTTACCAAGCGGAAATGTGTAAGAGAAACCGCCCTAGTGTTATGCTAAGTGCTGCGACACATGATAAGTGTGGTCAAGTGTGTGCCAAGTCTTACTTAATGGAAAGCTCAGTTACAGTCGCATCTGTAGTTAAGGCTTGAAAAAATTCTTATGTACTTCAAGGCAAAGTTAACAAGCACTTTGACACGATGTTGTGCACTTTTAATTTTACATCTTCTCAGTGTCACTAAGTTAAATGTAAAAAGCTAAATTTTCTTTGAGAAATTTTTAATATGTAGTTAATTTGCTTGTCAACTTCAAGGTTTTAGTGAGCGCACAAATTCAATTGACTTTCAGACTCATTTAGTTCCAATGTCTACTATAAGCTTTATCTACTTCATGGCAAATTTAGCCTGCGAGTAATCAGCACTTTACTGAAAGTGTTAATACAAACATTATCTACTTCATGACAAATAATTCACTTCACAAATTCTTGTTCTCAAAGTAAGCGTCCCATTAAGCTGGTGCTTGGCTAGTTTAACATGCAGTTCTTCTCGATGTTAAGCCTATGTTAGTTGGACACCCACTACAAGTGCCAATTAGCAATAAATAAATGAATGAATGAATGAAGTATTTATCCGCTTATATGAAAACGATACGTGCTCATCCACTTGCCGTTTATATACTCTCCATAATTTACCTAAAGAAGTAGCTCCATGCAAGGCGCGACAGTTCCACACATACACACACCTTTTGGCTGACTAATGGACAGCTGTTTTGAATGTTAATAAGCGAATGCTTATTGCATATCGAATATGTAGTAGCAAACAAAAAAAGACTTAATGCGTGTCAGACACAACATTATAATAAAAAGATTAAATGAACCCATTAAATTGAATCATTTGCAATCAGAAATATCTCTCGATATCCATATAAATACACGTATCTCGCAAATACCCATAAGCCCATAAGATAAAACTCATTTAAAACGCGTCTGCTGCAGACTTTGCCGGAGCATGGCACGCCTGATTGACTCAAAGGGATTTCCATTTCAGACACGCTTCAATTTATTCAATTACTTTCAATTTAAAAATTAAATTTCTGCGCACAGATTATCTTCTTTTATATACAGAACTTTGTCTCTCCCGTTGAATTTTTTTATAATTAAACGGAATGTTGGCTGAGTCCTCTGCGGTGACAACAGAGAATGTGGTCAACCACAGAATGTTGGCAGAGCTGCCAACAAAATTACATTTTCAGGCCGCGAGGCATTTGACTTTTTAATTGGCCCTCGAGAAGTACGCTAAGCGTAGGCGGGGCGCTAATGGCATTTTTTCATGATGGGTTAGTTGCATGGTGAAGGTAGGAAAATGGAAAATGAAATGGGAAAACCTCAATTTTACTAAGCCATTCTATGTATTAAAAAATAGCTAAAACATTGATAGATTTATCGATAACAGATTGATAACAAATTTAAGAGTTCAGTTTATCTATTGCTAGTTGGGTGTATTAGGTGTTAGCTGAAGTATCGATATATTATCAATTATTCAACATAATGAAAGGCAGAATATCGATAACTTATTCCTGTTTAGAAATGAATCCAAGCTGCAAATATAAGCAATGACTTATCGAATGCATTCAATTATTCTAAGTTATCGATAACATATCAATGCCTTACATATCATCAGTTCACTCTGGTCATAATTTAATTAACATTTTTTCAATACTAAATCGATAAGTTATCGATATTAAGTCTACAATCTATATATAATTTAAATTTAGTCTAACATAAACATGGCAAATGGCACGATTCCTTAGAGTCATCAAAACAGATAGCAGCCACGTATATTTAAGAGTTATCGATAACATATCAGCTTGACATATATGAAATAATTTAACAAGTTCTTAGACTCAGCTATATTTAAAATTAGTTAGCAACAAAGACAAGTTAATATAAGTTATCGATATATTGCATTCTACTCGAATTAATTATCGATCAAAATCAATCAAAATGAACTGTGTATTTAATCACCTTAATTAATTTGCTTTAAAAACTCTTTCATATTAAAATCTGTCGAAATAGCTAGTATTTCTGAATTTCTAATCTTGATCGATAACATATCGGTACATTTTGCGTTCATACGCGAATAACTATTGATCTTTTATTTTCGTTAGGTTTTTATTTTTAAAACTGGTGCTGTGTTACAATAATTTATCGATAACTTATCGATTTAGTATTGAATATCTGGTGTACACTCACATTGATTATTCAGCGTCTTTATATGCTTGCTTGATGATTACGTAAAACGGACCCTAGTATTACTTGACTGAAAGTCTAAATTGTAAGACGCAAATCACTTTTACGACAATTGGTAATTTTAGAAGTTTGGGCCCAGGGGCCGCATGCTCAAAAAGAAAATAGATATAGATTTTTCTGGCCTTTCCAAAATCGGAATTGGAATTTACAAAAATTTTTGTGCCTATTATATTGTTAAAGAATCAACGAAAGTTTCGGCTGCTGCTGCTGCATTTGCCCCAGTTAACCAAAACGAATCTGAACTTGACGAGTGTCCATTTGCTTTAGCATGGTGTGGTGTGCTTTAGATCCAGCTTGGAGTCGCCAGCTCCCACAAATTCGCTATTCGATCGCTTGATTAAGTTGGTCACATCCGTCGAATCGTTGGCTGGCGCCATGGCGCCCATGCCGCCGCTCAGTTCCTCCTCGCACAGCACCGAGGCCAACAGTTGGGCCACAAATTCGGCCCGCTGGGCCAAAAATGTGATTTGCTCCTCGGGCGGACATGGCGCACTGGATGAGGAAGATAGGAATGGGTAGCAAAGGTAACGTTCACGCTCCTGTTCCAACTGTTTCGACTCGGATGTGGGCTGTTGCTGTTGCTGCTGCTCCTCCTCCTCGATGGTACGCAACATAACCGCACCGGAGGCGACATTCTGGCCCAGCAGCTCGTTGGCGCCATGCGCCAGCTCACTGAACTCGACCAGACGCTGGCCAGGACTGGGCCCAGTCGCTGGGCCAGGGCCTGGGCCGCCTCGCAAACGCTGGACATGCACTTGCCTCACACCGCTCGCTGGGAATCCCTCCATTTGCATGCGTGGCCCTCGATGCCGCTGGGCACGCGTCCTGCTGATCTCGCCGGGCGGATAGAAGGCACGTCGCATATTCTCGGCCGCTGCATTGGGTCCAAAGAGATTTATGCTGCGACCGCTGCTCGATTGATTGGGCGACTGATTGGCCACCACACGAAAGTTGCCCGGACGATTGGAACGACTGGTGGGCAGCGGCTCGTTGAATCTCATCATCTCCGAGAGCGTGGGATGACCGCTGCCAAGCTGCTGGTGCTGATGGTGCTGATGCTGGTGCTGTTGTTGTTGCTGCTGCTGCTGTTGTTGCTGCTGCTGTTGTTGCTGCTGCTGCTGCTGCTGCTGCTGTTGCACTGGCAACGGAGGCCTATCAAAGTTGAGACGATGGCGGGCACGATCTAATAGGGATTGACGACGTACTGGATCCGGTATTAGAAAGTTATTGTCTACGTTGTGGTTACTGTTCGACGCCGTCAAGGCACCACCTTCGGCTACCCAGGGCGCAACCTCGACGGCGCCGGGTTTGGCAACGCGAAATGTTAGCGGAGAGGTCGGATGCTCTCGCTGATAACTGCCATTGGGATTGAGTGGCTCCAAAAATAGCTCCAGCGAGCCCTCGTTACGATTCATGAGCTCATTGCGTGACGTTGCGGCCGAAGCGAACACTGCCAGTTGTTCGTCCTCGAGAAACAAACGAACCGCCTGCTGCTGCTCGAAGAGTGTGACCATGGTGGAGACCAGCAATGTGCTGGCGCCCACATGCTCAGCGGACACATGCTCCAGAAATGTGGACTCATTGTAGCCCCACTGCTTGCAGTATGGACATCGATAGCTCTGCGGTGGGTCGTTAAGATATTCGCCGCCAAAATAGAGCTCGACGTCGGCCGGCGTAAAGACACACTTGACCGGATGATCGAATGGATGCTGAGCTGTTGTAAAATCATTGTCATAGCACTCGGCACACATATTGAAGTCCTGGCAACTGAGGCAACGATAACAGCGACCCGTGAAGTCCACCTTACTGCAGCCCTTGCACACAATATTCTCATGACGATTCATCCTGTTATCTTTGTCGATCAGCTCGATTAGATTCGATTGGGTCAACTTGGGACGCACTTACCTAAACTCGCATATATCAAGCGATAGGGAGAAAATGTTCCCATAAATGTTCGCACACACAACGCTTTCACCGGGATACTTGAAATACATACGAAATTACAAAATAGAAGTAGCTCGTAGTAATAAATTGCTTAGGTCTTTTAACTGATTGACTGAAGAGATTCGGAAATGATACTTTTAAAAAAAAATATTTCATGATAATAAACTCCAAGGTTTGGATTGTTTGTTGAGAATTTTTCGAAATATGAGAAATTCAGAATTTCCCTAAAAGGGATATTTTGATAATACTCCCTATAGAGGGGAACATTTATGTCTGCATATAATATTTTTGGATAGCTAAATCTATTGGTGTAAATGTGACTAGCTTCTAGTAGTAGCAGTAGTATTTTAGAGTAACGTTAACGCTTTATGATTCTTTAGACATATATATTTCTGTTAAAAGATCTCTTGATTAAACAACTTAGTATTAAACAGAGTATGCTGAAAGCTAACTTTCAAGCTTAAGAGTTAAGTTTAGACAAATAAATCCCTAAATAGTTCTTAGATGAGTTCAGACTTTTTCTCTTAACTTTTAAAAGATTGCTATATGCTGAACACATTGAAAGTATGAAGTTTGGGTATAATATGTAACAGGCAGTAGAAATTGTGATAGGTTTCATTAATAATTATAAATAATAATTTCTTTTTGTAGTGGATCCCATAAATATATATAAAATATATTTTCCTTAGCAGTTTCCACAGTACGTCTATCTGTCTTTCCATCTCTAAACCTATTGACAGCAAGAAACATGTAATTGCCCTTAGAGATACTCTATTAGAATCTGTAGATCAAATAGTATCTATAGCTTTTGGATATCATCTCATTTTAATTGTATCTAGGATCTAACTCATGGATAATTTCTGATATCTTAAGTAGAACCCAGTTTTTGTATAACATCTTTCATATTCTAAACAAAGCCTACTTTATGGCTGCCCTCTTTCATTTTGGAATATATTTGAAGGACATATCTTTATACTTTGTCTATGTTAATATTTGTTGCCAGCTCGAAGTGTGACTCAGCATTTCTGCTGTTCAATGTTCATCATAAAACTAGTTGAATACTGTCAGCTACAATGTAGTCTTCTTATTAGTGCTCGGTTCTGTAACAACTGACTACAAAGTTATAATTGAATTTCATTTCATTTCATCCACTTAGCCGGCCAGTCAGTCAGTCAGCTCGTTTCATTCCATTCAGCTGCAACAATATTTCCAACTTCATTTGTAGTTTTGCTGCAGGCAACGTCTTTGCACCTTTCCGAATTCCCTTGCCTTGAACTTAGCTGAACGAGTTGACCCGTGAGCCACCCAACTACGACCGACTCCCATAGTAAAAGGAGGAAAAAAATACAAATGGTTTCATCTATTCGCCCTATTAGGGGTAGTCTTGCTGGCAATTGAATTAAAAATCTATTTTCATGTCAGCAAATGGAAAAGGCTAACTGATATATATATATAGACATAGATATGTGTATTTAGATACGATAGTCAATTGAGATTGATAAAAAATATATATATTCAGCTTGATTGAATTAAATGATTTAAGTATTTCAATGTATCACTCGACGAATTCGTAGAATTCCTTATCAAAATTTTTGAAGTCTAATTAATCATAATTTTGATTAAATAAATAACTCGCAACTAACTTTCAGGCAACAGCGTAAATAAATCTTTCATGCAAATGCATTTTCATGCTATTTTTATACATTCCATAAAAATAACATTCAAAATATATTTTCTTTCCAGCATTCCAGACAGCTATAAAATATAAAGGAAAGTAAAATTCCAAAAATAAACAAAATGCGACAAGTTGACAGCAAAATAAAAAGAATAATTTCATGAGAAACTAAAGAAGAACGAAAAAAACTCGCCTAAGACATAAAAATTTCTTTAAATTTATGGCGATACGAGTGAAAGATTTGTACGTTTTCTAAGATGAAAAGCCTGGCATGGAAAAACAATATGGAAAAGTGCTTTTGGGAGTTGCAGCCTGAATGCCTGGATGAGCACATCATTTGCCAGCAGAGTGAAAGGAAAAAGGCCAAAGGATACAAAAGAAAAATGAGAAGTTGTTAGGGATTGAGCCTGATTGACTAGAAGCTACCCTGGGCTCGACTTGGCATTGAGTTGCAATTTGTGGATTATTGTATAAATATTTGCAAACTGAATATATCTAACAGTCAACTACAAAAGTATGCACATGCATTTTCAAATAATCACATCTATTTATTGTTCTTCTTCATTATATAGATTTTATATTAATTTCTCAATGTAAACAAAAATCTGGAATTTAATATCTAACAAAATGAATACACTAAAAAAACTGTTGCAACAGCTTTTCCCAGAACAACCAACAAAAATGACAGCTTTCTTGATAAATAACTATTTACAGGGTATACATAATGCTATCAATTTAGAATCAACACATGTCAGCAAATCATTGAGCTACAGCAAATGGAAGCGACGATCTATGGAAAAATTGCTTGGCTGGCTGCATGCCTCAGGCATTTGATTGTGTGACAGTTGGCAGGAAGGATTCATGCAGGATTCATGCAGGATTCAGCAGAAGTTCTGACGCCCAGAGCGTCGCCAACAAATTGCTACAAACGAGAGTACACACATGTTATTTGCCTCAGCTACAAATTGATACTATCTTCGATTGTGTGCAAAAGAACTGAAAGAACAAAGAACTGCTGGGAATTGAAACTTTGAATCCGCTCCGAATAAGCAGCTGTCTCGAGGTTTTGCGTTTAGAGCTTATCGATAGCTAGCTATAATTGCAAGCATATATAGTTGGATGTATATACATATATATTTATATGAATTGCAGAGCTATTTGTAATCTAGCTGCCTCTTTTCTTTTTGGTGTAACTTAAAATTGAACAGCTGTGAAATGTGATCGAGATAAGATTATCTCGAGATTAAAATAAATAGAATAAAAAACAAATTTCTTGGAATTTTTGCTTTTTGGTAAAAAAGATTTATACTTTGAAAAAATAATCATCATATAATATAATAATAATTAATATATATATTTTTTAATTATTATTATTTTATCAAAATTAAATATTTTTACTAGGCAACCATTTTACCAGGCAGTTAAAACTTACTATAAAAACGAACCATAGATTCATCTAATTTAATATATAAATTAGTCTCCCTAACAAAGTAAATAAAATACCTCTAAAAAACCAAAATTAAAGCATTATCATGCTTAAACGACTATCCACATTCAACCAGACAGATTATATATATACATATATCTCATATACGATAAGGTTAGTATTAGTAATGGCAACTAAAATACTTCATATAGTAGACAAGGCTAACAAAAACAAAATAATAATAGCATTTTAGACATTTGCAGATAAGAATAGAAAATGATACAATTCTCTGATATCTATAACTAACAAGTAAGTTATTTTATGACTTTAAAAAGTATATATATATATATATATATATATATATATATAGACATATACATATATATATATATATATGTATACCACATGGCACTAAAAAGAAACTATTAGTAGATGAATGGTAAATATTTGAAAAGGTAGCCTAGGGGTTTCATTAAAAAAATTTTTTTAGCGATAATAAAGTCAACACAGCAATGTCAACATTTTTGTTGAATTAAAGATATGAATAGGTAACACCTAAAATATGGAATTAACTGGGAAGTAAGAGGGTAAAAATAATGTACAATTTACAAATTTTTGTTTGTATTAGATTAGAGATAACACTGAAAATGAAATTGTAAAAATTAAGTTTTTAGAATTCGATATATTGAAATTTATTTTATAAATTAGAATTAATAACAAAATATAAAACATTTTATATAAAACTCAAGTGAACGTCTTTTTGCCAAAGCTGTAGAATGTGCTTTGTTTAATTTGAAAAAAAAAAAAAATAGAAAATTTATAAAATGGATAAGATTCAAATATTTTAAATACTTGATAATACTTTAGAAAAAAAAAACATTCTTATAAGACTCCTATTGCAGCAGCAAACAGTTTTTTTATATTGTAAGCATTTTAGTAAAAATCGGTAAAAAAAAAACACTTTTTTTAAATAAAAAATTTGAATTTGAATTCTACAAATTCTAGGATAAAATTCTACTTCCATATTTCATATTTCAGTCATATTTTTTAATTTTTCATTTGATTAATTTTCATTTTAATAAATGTTAGATAAACTAAAAAAAATCAACTACTTCTCACTTAATGGGCGTCCACTGTAGAAAGTTTTATCAGATGTTGTCAAATGCTTTGCTCCCCTTTCATAGTCCCTTAGAAACTTTCTAAGAAGCTGCAGCTCTGACCCACATTTGGATGCCAAATGCAGGTTTGAAAGGCGAGTTCATTGCACTGCCTGGGTTAGGTGGCTCTGCGGCCGGGTTGCTCAGAATTTGGGGTAGGCTTACATTTCAGATAGGTCAGTTAGTTCGCGTTCCGTTGATTGCCTGGCTGGCAGTTCATAAAACGGAACAGCTGAGCATTCGTGCCTTGCTGTTTGTTAAAGGACACAAAAAAACAGCCAAGGCAAATAAAGTACAAACACATATTCAGGTTTCTCTTGTTTCCCCCTTTCCATTTTGATTGCCATAAATGTAGCCAGGACACGCTAACGGGCGCCCAAGTTGGCGCCAATGCGAAGCAGACAAAAGGATGAGAGGGAAGGGCAACCATTTGAGTTGTGGCGCCGCTGAAACGGGGCATGCCACAAGCCAAACTCAACTGTGCTAGTCATGTACAGCGAGTGCGGTAATAAGGTCCTTATCAAAAGGACACTTTCAATTTGAAGCAGCGCATATCAGGCATTCAATTCTTAGGAATATAAAAGCAGACTAAGAAAAGAAACTGAGATGAAAATAGTAGTTCTAGACAAGTCAGGCAATGTTTATTATTATCCTTTAGCTAGAGATGGCATTGCATTTAGGATTTAGGAGATCTCTAGTTTCATTTAATATTTTTAGATATTGCTGGGGCATACTTTCAGTTTCAGATGTTATAGATTATAAATTATGATACTAACGATTTTTCAAAATTGCTTTAATATAGCTTAAATAATTTTATAAATTTACCGTTGATATAATTTAAAATTTTTTTTTGCCATATTCAAACATTTTTTTCATTTATTTTTTTTATTTCTATTAATGTTCTCAATATGCATATATTGATATATACATACTCATATATTTTCTTATTTCTTTAGAATTGTGATCTTTTGCATATTTCTTTAGTGCTTAATATTAAATTAAAGATTCTTTTATTTTCATTTAATTCCTACTCCATATTCCCTCTCTTCAGCTAATCTTGTCTATTTTTCGTGCTTTTCGTGTAATTAGCATTAATCCAAAAATCGTTTCAAGCTCTCATCTCTAATGAGAAGGCTTTGCTTTTGGCGAATTAATATCATTTCGTTGGCGCCAAGCGCACAAAAAGTATTCAATTTATGAATATACATATGAAAGTGAGTGTGCGTGTGTGCATGGGTATTTGTGTTTGCGTTACCAGGACCTGACGCTATATTTGGCACGCAAGGGCATGGATCGGGAATGAGGTGCCTCTCTCTGTTGTTGTAGGCGTTTATATTAGGCCTAATATTGATTTCGCATTATGAGGCTCAAATTAATTATTTACACAGCTCTGTCCACTCATGGCAGCATCTGCAGCGACCGCTACCGCGACGTCGACGTTGACTCACCTGCAAACCAGCGGCACCATCGGCAGCGATTGTTTTATTGATGGCCGTAAATTCTGATTCCGTTTCTCTGGCCAAACGTGATCGAACTTCAGCTTCAATCCAAAGCGCGGCACAGCCGTTAGTTCATTTGGTTCCAGTTCATGTTCACGCTCCTTCTCCTGTTGCAGTTGCTCCGCATAGACGGCGCTGGCTGAATCCCCAGCGGCTACAGCGTTACCATTGGCCATTGCTGTTGTTGTTTCTGTTGTTTCTGCTGCTACTGGCGATGCCATTGTGCGTGTGTTTTGTGACTAGTTTCGATTAGAATAGTTTCGCTTTGGCTTTTGTTGATTTTGTGTGTGTGGGGATAATTAATACAATTGCGTGCACTTCATATTATTTGCTTTATTATTTTTTTATTTAAGAATTACACACTCGCGCGACACTAGCGACAGCAACAAGCAAACACGACCAAACGCGGCAACAAATTAACTACAAATGAGCGCAAAACACAGAGAGTAAAGAGAGAATTTGAAGCAGGGAGAGCGGTAGCGTTAGAGCTATTGCTATGGGCGCGTGTTATCGATGTTTGGCTATTGCCAACCATAACAAAACACAGCTGATGTATGCGATAGTTGTATTTTGTGCTGGTATAAACAGTGCACAGCTAGCAGCATCACAAGTGTGACCATGTGTACAAAAAGTGCGGGAAGTTTGAATTTTTAAAAAAGTTCGGCGCGCATTTTACAATTGTTTTAAATAATTTAAATTTGCTCTTCCGTGTTTTAATATCCATTTATTTATTACACTACCGATGCTCAGCTAAACACAAATTGTTTTCTAATTCAAAGATTTCAAGTATTTGGGACACAAACACTTTTTGCGTTTAGATTTGGATGAGGGAGAACCCTTGCTTGTGGACACTAAGTCCGCATCTGCTGGCTTAGCTTCTGTTTGGTTCTCTTCGACGCGTTCAGGAGGCGATTTCTCGCTACATTTTAAGGCCATGAACTCGAAGAAATCAATATTACGCACATGATAATGATAGTTATCCCTGAACTGAAAGTAATTCGGGTATACCTTATGCCGAAGCATGGCCACATAGAGACTGAGACGCTGCTGCTCCTGGAACAAACGCCGCTTCTTCTCTAGTATATGATTGCGCCAACTGCGATTGCTCATCTCCTTGTGAACGAGACTCCGTAGAATAGGATGCAAATGAAAGATGAGCGCACTATAAAGACCGCATTAGAGATTGCCACAAAGATAAAAAAGTCGCTCAGCCCAGGGCCCACTTACTCGCTGAATCGATGCTTGAGCTTTCGAAACTTGATCTTATCAAATGGATCGAGGAACTGGTGTATGCGATCTGTGTAGGCCAGCTGGGCGGGTATTTCCAGAAAGATTCTGATCGACAATTAGGATGTTAGCATAATATTTGGACTTTGGGAAAAGGCTCTTACTGGGTGCTCAGCACAGTAGCAAATTTGATTATTTTTGGCTTATTCTTGTGAACTGGAAAACGTGGAAACTTCAACATATCCTCTTGGTACCATTTCAGCGTGCTTCGCATTTTTTTAGCCACCGATGTCAGCTCCGTGGGATCAATAAAGAAATTGCCCGCACAAAAATTATATTTACCCAATGGCGGCACAGATTTCATTAGCTCCAGACCTGTACGAATATGAATGAATTATGTATGTTAATTGTCATTGATATGTAATTTAACCGCTTATCATTTTTCTCTAACTCATTTATGTCTTTATCGATAAGAATCGATTATTTGGTTCTATCATCAAAGTTAGAGATTCCTGTAGAGCATTTCTTACCCTTCTTGCGGCAATCACCCTGAATGGCCTCCACAAAGTAAATGGTGCGCCATTTGGGACAGGCGCATCTGATAAACGTGTGAAAATCTTCGATCCAACGCTGAAAGGCGATCGTGAGACTCTTTTGCATGTCCACGGTTAGATGAATCGCTTCGCTGTTGAGAATAGAGATAAGGTTTGATGGAGACTAAGAAGTGATTTGAAATTTCATAGCAAAATTTGTGCGTTTTAAAAATGTTTCCAATTGCGTATCGACTATCGAGTTTAAGCCCTGAAGTGGAACTCTTGACTCTCATAAATACTTTAATATTCGCTTGCATTTCGATTTGACTTTACGTCTTGCTTTTAAATAAATTGTAATGAACTAAGAAAAAACTATGCAAATTCAATGAAGCGGGATTCGAACCCATGCTGGCTTTCCATACTTCTTTCCAGATCGAATTACTTTTGTCATTAACAAAATTTAATAAAAAAATATTTTTTTTAAATATGTGATTGAAGCTTTAATTTTAGCTTATTAAACTGAATTTTGCATTTCTTTTCGAACTCCATTTTATCAAATGGTAATAAGATACATATGAAATGAAAGATTTCTAATCCAGGATTTGAACTAGTGTCCCATATTTAAATGAGATTCTCAATTCAATTCATTAAGCTGAAGTTGAATCAATGCCTAAAGATGATGCAATTTGTCTACAGCGAAATTTTACCAAAATAAAAGCAATCAATTCTTGGTGGCGTTTAAGTCATTACAGACACACGCTCATTTTGGAGCCCTGGGGTCAACTTACCGCACAATCTCCACATTTACATCGCAGCCAAATCTGCGCAGATTTGCCGTAAGCTCTATTCGATTCAATAAAATCTCCAACTGCATATTTGGCGTATAGACGGATACGGCGACGCTTTGATATGCAAATTTCATTGTTCTTTTTCCACCGATATATTTGGTCCATTCATCGGCATCCGGTTCGGATGATGTGTCATCGCAAATGGTTTCCTCTTCGATATCATTCATAGTATCACCTATTAAGTCCTGCTCCAGATGATAGATACGGAAATGCAAGTCATCAGCGGAAAAAATGCTCGTTTCCAGCTTCAGATCCATCTTGGTGATATGCTCAAAATTGAATTTGGTGCCGGGATAATACTTATGCTCTATAAAATATTCATCTGGTTGGTAAATTACGAAGCTATAATCATATGCATAACCGCCCTCAGGCTCAAGTTCCTGTACGAAGTCCATTTCATCTGTATGACTTTCTGCTGGAGTAGATGCGAGTTCTCTCTCTCGGTTATTTGTTTCATCGACATACCCACTGCCCAGCTTTGATACATTTACATAGATGGAGCCCTGTGGAATATATCTACATTAAGTTTGAGTTGACTGTCTTCGGAATGGATGCGTTAAAATGTGGTTTACAGAGAGAAGAAGGAACGTGGCCAAGCTCTATTATAATCAGGATAAAAATCTAAATCTGTCCGTTCGTTTATTGATCTTTCCGTGTATAAGAACGTGGCTGCCCTATACCACACGCCGATAAACAATGATCGATAAATATAAAATCGATTTAGAACATAGTCCAGCTGAAGGTATTTGAAGATCTCGCTGTATTCTTTCGTCCGTATGTGTGAAGGTTTTCCCTATAGCACACGCCGATCAAGTTTGACTTAAGTAATCGATTATCTTAACCGCTTCTATGAAATCGTTATAAATTTTAATTCAGTTGCAAATATAGCAACATATTAAAAATGTTCGAAATTTCAATATTCCACACATTTCATGTTGTTTTATTTTAGTATAGTTTCCTGTAAATTTAATTGAAGTCCGTTAAGCAATATAGAGCTTATTAAAGGAAACCCAAGCGGCCATTGGATCCCAGAGAAAAAATAAACACACATACATTCAAACGTCTATGCATGTGCACACATACATTCAAATAATTTAGCCTATACATCGGCACACATGCGTACATATGCTTTTGCTTGCGACACATGCATTCAAAAATCACATGTGCTCACATACATTCGAATGCCTGTCCATGTGCTTTCATAAATTCAATTGGTTATGCACACGCACACATACTTTCAAATGCTTTAGCCTATACATCTTCACACATGCATTCAAACAGCTAAGCAAAGTTACGCAATTCAAGCGCGATGACGAGCGCACGCATACATTCAAATATCTATGCTTATACATCTTTCACACATTCAGTTGAACATGCATAGGCACACATACTTTCAAATGCTATACTTTGCTTATATATCTGCACACATGCATGGACACACATACATTCAAAGCGCCTGTGCAAGTCCACTCATGCATTGAAATGTGTGCATTCTTTTTGTAATTCTATAAATAGAATCGCAGTTGAATTGTATTTCTGTTATATGCCTGTAGGAGGGGTGGTGTAGGATGAGACGCCACACGAAACTATTTTCATTTATGAAATCTCGGGTTCGAGATCGAGTCTCGTTGAATCAAGCAATTTCTTTTTAAGTAAAAACTTTTTACGCTGACTTAAATTTATATTTAGTTTTACCATATCATCAGTATCCTCATCGATAGGAATTGTTTTCCTCATATGTGAGCTGCTTGAGCTGATTTGCTTATCAATTTCATCTTCAACAATGCCCCGATCCCATTCAATCGATGTTTTGGTGGTTATCAAGGTGCCATCGTTATGATAGCAACGCAGCGAATCATGTGTCCAGACCATGCGCACGCCATCGTCTCGCATCGCATAACTCTCGTTGACAAAATAATCATGCCATTCCGTAACCCTAATCGGCTTGCCGCACCGTATCTCATGGCCCTGCACATGCACCACGCTGCCCAGCGACGTGGTTAGCTTCAGATGTACAAATGTCAAATTGAATAGACTCATAATCAATTCCAAATACTTAATCTCTGCATCAATGCTGGCAAACAAAGCTGCCGACTGGTTTAATTTCAGTTGTCGAGCCTCCAGTTTGGCGGCGCGTGCGGCTAGCGTTTCGGATGAGGTGGAACTGTCCTGTGAACGTTGTCCCTTGAAAAGCACATCGGATCCACCTTGAGTGCGATTCGTTAAAGATGTTCGCTTGCGAGTACGAAATTTTTTCACCTCACACTTGTTCAATGGCTTGTAGCTGCTGTACGTGGATTGTGTGGAGCAGGCATTTATAAAGCTCGGATCATCTTCCATTCCGCCCTCCTCCTCTTCCGGCACATCCGGAGTGCTATATAATCGATAGACCTCGCCGTTATAGCGCATTATCTGCACCATATCACTGTTGTTAAAGTAAACGATAACACAGCCGTAGGGTGTATTAACGCGCCGACTTTCGTTCAGCGTACTCTGCTGACCTGACCACAAATTCTCGACATGGGTATCGTGGTAGTAGAGGGTTAAGCCATTTGGATAGTTAAGCACCGCCTTGGCGCATTCAGTACTTCTGGCATTCAATCGCAGGGCAATGCCATTTGGTGTTTGTAAACGTATATTTGGCGAAACACTGTCAATTTTGCCCGGTTCGTTGTTAAGATGCAATATTTGCTTGTCTATCTCAATGGACAGACATTTGTTCATCTGCCGAAAGTTCCATTTCTCTTCATAGAGTGATATTAGACCCTCTTCAAAGTAATATTTGGAGGTTTTCGCATTGATCGTTTGTCGCGCATCATCCAAATTGTAACCCTTGAGCATCGGATGATCCGGTCCCAGGCCAATAAAAGTTGGCCTATGGCTTAATAATTCCGGATTGGGGGATTCTTTGTGAAAGAGACTATTTCGCAAAGTGGAAGCACGTATTGATTTGCTCGATATACGAAAACTTTCCTTGCTCCGAAATCGGGATGTTCGTGGCGACTTGTCGGTGTCTTTGCTGTCCACATCCTTTCTTTTCTGAACCACTTTTTGGGCCTTCAGCGATTTGGGGCGAATGAACACGTTCGGCTGAATTATGCTATAACGTTTCCGTGGTGGACAACTAAACGAAGTGGAACCATTTTCTTCCAATTCACTGCCAGTGTCCAGGGTGAAGTTACTGGGGTAATCGGACAACGGATCTACTTTCACCTCGATCGCTGTTTCAAACATCTGCGGTGTGACCAAATCCTTGAGGAAATCTTCCATCTCATAGAGCGTAAAGTCGCGAAAACAAAGACGTGTCGGTATAACCAATTGCTTCTCGTGCTCGAAGACTTCGTTCAGGGCTCGCTTAAACGTAAAGAGCTTTATATTCGGATAAATCTCCTCGATGTTATAGTTCTCATACTCATTGATCAATTGTATAATGCGTTGAGAAACTGAATCGTCGGTCAAATATAGCTTGGCAAATTTGGGCAAATTCATGGGATCCCTATCGGCGACATATGGCGTATAGTACAACTTCTCTGTGATATAGCCCGTGCTGAAATAGCGTCGCAGCACATTGTATTCCAGGCACGCATGGTAGATATTTCGCATGTGCTCCTGATTCATATAGGAGACTATGTTCACGAGCAGCGTATTTGCCTGCTCCACAAACAGACGTTCGCTTTTTAACAGCTTAATAATGCTCTTGAAGGCATTTGCATAGGTTTTGATTTTCTCCAGCGTTTTGGTATATAAAGTGGATGAGGGACTCGCTAGCATCAGGACCTCCATTTCGGTCATCAAATCTCGCGGATTGCCGAATGTGCACATCAATGATTCCACGTATAAATAGATCGATGCATCATCATCGTGCACAGCCGGCATCTCGGACTTTAGATAGTGCCCCTGGATGCTCAGCGACTCGACCATTTGAAAGCTTTCCAGCATGTTGGCGCTCGGGCTCATCTTGACATTGATCTCGCAATATGGTTTCACATAGTATTCCTCATATTGTTGCCGCAACATTTGCATATCGTACAGAAACCAAGTGAGCTGATCAAAAATACTCGACGAATACCTAGTCGCCTGGCACATGGACATCTGCGGCAACTGCTGCTGTACGATGCCTACGGGCTTGCTCTTCACCCGTTTGCGTAGCCCATAGATATCGGCCTGAATAGCCGCGAGGTCATCACGTCGTTGTTTCTCGAGGCGTGGACGTGGCACCAGCAAGTCATAGGTACTCTCCTTGGGTAAAAAGTGCACAACTCCACGCAACGGTTGATTTAAACTGAAGGTGATAAAATGATTTGAGTTATATAAGAGATCATTTCATGTTAGGCTCTATGAGTTTATCGAAAATTGAATAAAGGAAATTCACTAAAATTGAGAGTAACTGCTTTTAGGCCAAGGAAACATGGATATCGAACGTCGGACAAACGAAAGAGCAAATCAAAATCTTGGTCTTCCTGTAACTCCCGACTACTTTTCCGCTACCAACCGAACTCTAGTTCTTTAAACACCTTTAAACCCTAAAACCAAATCAAGACATTGTTTCAAATCACCAAGATAAAAGTTCCGTTCAAACTTGGTTAGGCTAAGTCAACAACTCTCAAGACGAAACGTAGTCAGTCAACTTACTTGAGCAGAGTCCTGTAGAATTCGTTTTTCATAGAACCAACGATGACAATGAGTATTGTCGTATTAAGCGGAGCATCTTTGATGTACTGAAATTGGGTTTCTAACATGAGCTTAACGAAGAGAGAAATCCACGTTTCCACCTTACCTGACGCTTCGATAGCGGCTTACCCTTGCCCACTTTGTGGTGTTCTTTGGCTGTGACACTAAAGCACGCTATTTTGGCCACTGAAATGGTATCGGTGTCCTTGTGCTTGGCAGGACGTTTCGTATCGCCTGCCGCATCTTTTTTCCCAATTATCTTTAGCTGAGCAGGCATATTCTTCTGATAGTACTTGAGCATATTGAAGCTCAGCTCCGATTCAATCTTTCGGGTTATAAAATCATATTCACTCAGGCAATTCTGAATACGTATCATCGTATGGGTCATGGGATCGGTGGGCAAAAAATCTAATGGTAAACATCCAAAATGCATACGCAATTGGCAGGCAATTCAATTACAGCTCCGCTCACCTGATTGCCTTGACTTGCCACTGGTGCGAATCTTTTTCCGGTTGGCCAAGCGATTGTTCTCCAATTCAGTATCCAGATCGATGACAAACAGAAATTGTCGCAGCCCAAGCTTGATCTGATTGATATATTCATTTCGCACCGCACGCAAACCGTTGTCATAGAAATTGACGCAGTAAATTTCGTAGGTCCGCGATGTTGTGGCAGCTACAGATTTTCGAGTACTACGGCGACCGCTCTGTTCCGTTCTTCGGGTACTCAATATACTCATGATGGTTAGTTATTTTTTTCTCGAATGTATCACGTGTTTCAGATATATAAAAACAGTAAATATGCGCTTGTTTCTGAAGGATAAAGCAAATTCAATTGACATTGAATATATATTAGTTATTATATATGTTTAACAAATTAGTTATTAAACTTAAGAACTGTAATTTCCGAAGAATATTTACTTAAGATATTTATATTTTTTATGAATTCGAAAATTAATCACAAGGGCGGTAAGGTCTGAGTCAAGGGCAAGGTTCTATAGCGATGGAATAGGCATGTTAGAAGGGAGGGTCTATTTGGAATCTATTTGATAGTTGGTATTTATTATAAATAGCTCATATTCAGGGGAAGTTGGTATAACCCATTTATCTACAATCTTCGAAAAGCGAAATTTTCGAGCTAATCTTAATTCTAAGTTGCTAAATCAAGACTTTGGGGTAATATGTTTATGAAACTTGTGAAGGCAGTTGAACCACTCTTTCTATAAGGACATAGTCCAAAGATCAAATCAATCTGTTGGTGAAAATCAAAAATCTATAATTTGATTTAAAAATTTTAATAGGTTTTTACAATAAATTCTATAATCTATAATGGAATCGCAGACATAACCAAAATATATTCTAAAAAATACATAGACAATTTCATATATAAAGAGTCTACACAATAAATAAATATATTTTTATTAAAAAAAGTTTGCTTTTAAATACATTTTATTTTAGAACATTGAAGCATAAAGTTAATTTAATTATAAAAATCTTAACCTCAATATGTGTTATGTACAAATGAATATATATTTAATGTATGAAGTATACTAAATAGTTATTAGAGAAGTATGTATATAAATATTAATGTATATGAATAATTTCTGTACAAATGGGAGATTCATAAAGTGAATAGTTCAAATAAAATTCAAATAAAATCGATGCGCAAACTTAAAGCCTCTTTAAAATAAAAAACAAAATAAATTAAAAGTTAAATAAATTAAGTATTTGTGTAGGGAATACATGTATATAGTATATGAAATGCAGTCACTGGCTAAACGTATAGCTAGGTAAATATTACTTATATGGCAGTGATATGCTATGAACTGGACGTTGTCTAACTCTATGGCTTAAGAGCTAAAACTCATATTTGATCACAATGCATTTGGAAAAAGTTTTGGTGTGGCATCAACAACAGGAACCAGAAAATGTTCCGCGATCTATAAATATTTAGCTATAGATATAGTTAATCATCGCTGGAGACAAGACACTCGCTGAGCAGCACATTGTGCAGATCATCCATATCGATCCAATCGCGTCTCTCATTGCGTATGGACACATTACGTATGCAGCCCTTGAAGTTGTCGCGAGCCAACAAACAGCCACTAGGCGCAATATCTGAAAGATATATCAAAGTTTAAGCAATTTATATATATATATAGAAATCACAGTCAATTCACCTGGCAGTCCGCCTATGTAGAGCGGCGAACGTGTTTGCACTTTGCCCGCATTGCGTTGGTTCGACATGTTAATCGTGGCGGGCAGCTGATCGATTCTCAGTGCAATCTGTTCACCATCATAGAGTGCGGAGATATTGTGCCATTTGTTGTCGCAGAGCGCATATTTGCCCGGCAGCTTAGACTCCACGCGGAAGGGCACACCATCGCCCAGATCACAAGAGAAAACGATCTGTAACAAAATCAAAATGTTTTCTTATATAACCGAACGATTTCGTAAGTTTATCAAAACTCACATTGCCATTGCTCAGCTCCAGGGAGAGTGACGGGAAGTTGTTGGGTTCGGATACGCTTAGCAATATGCCGGATAGCTCAGAGGTGCGAAATTCCAGTTCCAGTTCCAAATATTTCGCCACGTGAAAGTTTCTCTCTGCAAGCGGAAAAAATTTAAGGTTAGAAGGGATATAAAAATATAGAAAAGGGAGCTTAGAGAAGCTGTATGAGACAACTTGATGGCATAGGTAGATACTGAAGATACTGAAGATGTCTTCTAAAGACAAACTTATTTTTCGTGAATATATGATCTCTATATATCATGCATGTCAAACTATATATAGTTGAGACAACCTCATCAATCAATTCCCTCTACATTATATACGTTCCAAACACTTACTGTATATGGCATAGGCATCGCCTGGAAAGTAGCTTCCTCGCTCAACCTTCGGAAAACATTGGCCCACATTTGCATGCTTGCCCGGCCGTGCCAGATCCTGTGTGCTATTGTTGATGCTAAATCGACGCAAACAGCCTTTGAATGGCTCCAGACGCATGTACAGCTCCGAGGGCACCTTGACCGGTGCCTGGGGCAGGCCACCCACCAGCATGAGCTGTGAGGCGCCTATTTTCTTGGGCACCTTCATTTGAGCCGAAGTCTTTTGGTCTGTGCGTCCGATCTCTACGCTCAGCGTAACTTTGCGATCGTGGCAGCTGACCGTAACCCGATGCCATTCGCCATCGTTTAGCTTCGCGGTCAGCAGCAGCTCCTCGCGCCGTCGACCACGCACTATCAGAACCAGCTGGCCATCCTTAAGCAGCAGGGTGACATAATGCTTGTGCTTCTCCTTGCTGCCCGGCGACAAATAGAGCATGCCATTGGGATAGAAGGAACGAAACTCGAAGCTCAGTTGAAAGTTGCGCTGCCAGAAATGACGTTCGGGCAGCTTTAGCTGCGAATAGCTATAGAGCTCGTCGCCGAACTTGAAGGCATTCGGTTCGTAGGAGTAGCTGCCGATCTGTAAGCAAATGAAGCGCATTAATCGAAGCTTTTGATTTAATCGAATGGGAACTTAACTCACCGCGACGACTTTGTGTTAGTTCTGAGCTTTTGTGAGCGAGCTTTCACAGCGTGAGGTTAAAAAATAAAATAATTGGCATGATTTTTGCTTGTTTTTTCTTTTGTTAAAAAATGTTCGTTCGCTTTTATTTAAAAATGTGATAACAAGTTGAAGAAGGCAAAAAGTTATTCGTATGATACATCAATGAAAGCAAAAACGTACACAAAGCGTTGATGAGTGAAAATGTATGTAAATATGTGATGTTTATATATGTTATTTATATATATATAAATATGTATTGATAGCTTGTCGCTTATAGACTATATTTGAGCTTATAATATACAAAAGATGTGATATGAAAATATGAAATATTTACATAATAAGTATGTTGTTCTCAAGAGTAATTAACATCCAAATGTGACCCAGAGCTTTTAGAAACTTAAAATTTACTTCTTAAATATAACTAAGCTGGCTTACAAGGGCTTTACAAGCAACTTTTTTATGAAATTGAAAGCTTTAATATAGTATTGCAAATCAATCTGGCTTACGAAAGCTTTAATGAACTTAGAAGGAAATTAAAAACTTCTATAAGGTGCTTTTTTATTAAGCTTTTGCTCTGTGTAAACCAACTTCCACTTAGTTCTTACATCTAATTAAGCAGGCTTACAAGAGCTTTTTGAACTTTGACTCTGTAAACTAGCTTATATGCCGACAAAGCTTAAAAGCTTGAGCGTATGGCAACTTTTGGTTAAGTCTGAGGTTATATTTTGATGATTTTGTATGATTAATCCACATGTAGACCACATTGAGTAGCTATGTTTAGTAAGCTGTTTTATTTATTGTTTTTGTTTAGGCGAAATTAGTATACAAAAGAGCTTTTCTTGCAGCGCAGCGCTTGAAGCTTTTTGCGTAGCAGCTTTTGTGACATAATTGCTTAGCAACTAAAATCCTATAAAAACAAAAAGAAACATTTAAGTCGATCAGAATGTTGAGAGTTAGGTAGCCACAATCTCTATATATATACATATCATTTATGCATGCAAGAATTCCATTGAATACCCAAACCCCCAAGTCTTATAAACCGCAAAATACCAGAGAAATTCTATTAAGAACTTACCCGCTTGCAGCCCTCCGGCGAGGCGGTGAAACTCTTCCCAATCATCGGCTCCGTCTTGAGCAGCACATCGTAGAGTGCGCCCTTGGGACTGCCCATGACCGGACCATTGCGGCCAATTTGGACATTGACAAAGGTCAAGGCATCATTAAAATTAATCGTACGATTATTGAACACAACGTCCCGTACAGCACCCTCCAGCTTCACAAAGGTTGGCGCTAGAGGTGTGTACATTTCGTGGGGTGGTGCACCGCCTATGTAGAGACCTCCCGCATCCTGTGGCAGGCTGATGAATGAGGGCGTGCCCGTCAGTGTGCGCACCTCCTGCAGTTCATCGTCCACCATCAGCTCCAAGCGTCGTCCAGTCTTAATTAGATTGATGACATGCAGCTCGCCGTCATTGAGATGACTATCGTTGGAGAACATTTTGATGAAACTGCGCCCTGAATTGATCCACACCTGCAGCTGTCCGTCAACCAGACTCATCGAATAGTTGCCCTTAATATCCTTTGCATCATAGTCAGCCAGCACTTCAGGTGGATAGGCGGCCAGCAGCAGCAAACAATCAGCTTGAAGTGTGCGGAAAACTATAGCCGCATGGGCCCTTTTGCGCAGTGACTGCGAAGGCAGCTCCAAGTACCCATTGCCCGAAAAGCCAGCTCTGTGAAACAGCAAAACAATTTGGTATGTTTATATAGCTAATATATATGTGCGCACTCACTTTGTAATCATGTCCTTGCAGGAAGGCTCCACGCCAAAGTAGGTAGAGCTCTCGAGCGGATCGTAAGTCTCGCCATTGACCTGCACATCCATCATGCAGCCAAGGAAAGGATTGTCTGCGCCGGGCGCTTTAGTGGTGCCCGAAGTAAAGCCTGTTGAAACGAAAGCAAATGTGTGTGAGTATATATCAAATGAGAGGCATAGTCTAATCATCATATTGTTTACCTGGTGGCACGCCTCCCAGATAATAAACCGCCTTGGACAAGTCCGGCAGCATGTGACTCTTCACGGGCAATGTGGGTGCGCCGGAGATGGGGCGATCATTGTTTACGCGCAGCATTCCATTTTCGGTGCTGCGTCGTGTGGAGAACTCTCGTGCCGCCTCGATTTTGATCCACTGGCCAGTGTTATACTTTTTGGTGGTGTTAATCTCCAGCTTGGACTCGTCGCCATAGTCGATGCGGAACATGATGCGACCGCGACTCAATGTGACCGAGACGGAGCGGTTCTACGAAGAGAGATGAATTAATTAAAAGCTCATAGATGAAAGCTTACAAACTCACATTTTTGTCATCAACCGCCAGGAAGAGCAAAGCATTCTCGTCCAGCGTGCGGAAAGTCATCTGCAGCGCAAATAGATTCTTGCGATAGGGGCGCGGTCGTGTCTTCTTTAGCTGCGCATAGCCCAGGCCATTGAAGTGCCGGGCCACAGAGGAGGCAGACGATTCCCTTGCGCCAATCATGGCACCACCACAGCGTCCTTCGCTGCTTATAAAGTTCCATATGCCCAGTGGTTTATTGTCCACCTCCACCTGATGTACAACGACATTAAGACCTGGTGTTTGCTCTTTGGAAGCTTGGCCGCCCAGTAAAATGCGTTCGTCGTGCGTCTGATAGAAACGCGTGTGCTCCGCATCTGTGGAGCCCGTGACTGGGGAACCCGGCATCAGTGCCCCAAAGTTGTTCATGCGACGCACCAGCAGGCTGCCCAAATTCAATGTACGATTCGCTTCCACTTGATACCAAGCATCATCGTATTTGGGATCACGCGTCTGCACCTCGAGCGGATGCGTTATGGTCGTTGTGCTGCCGCCCAAATACCAAATCAGACGCACATGTCTCTTGTGCAATTCCAATGTGATGTGTCGACCCTCGCTGCCCTGCACATGCAATAGCGGAGAATTGCCCATGTGATTCGAAAGACCGAAGCTTAGACGTAAAGAATTGGACGTGCTCAGGCCATAGGAAACGGGCAAAAAGCTGCGACTGCACTTGGGTCCCAGCGACTCCAGCGAGACGTCAATCTGGCAGTAGAAATAGATATTTATAACGTGTTAAAGGAGAGCATGTGGTGATAGTCGACTTACCGCTTCTGCTGCATGCCTAGCCTTGGCTATTTGATCTCTCAGCTGCTGCAGCTGACTGGCCACGCTATTGTTCCACTGTTCAAAGGTCTGCTGCTCCTTGACCGCCTGCTGCTCGATATAGCTAAGCGAAACATTGGCCAATCGCAAATTCGTTTTCGTCAGCGAAATATTCTCCTCAGCCATGCCCAGCTTGATTTCCCAGTCCGGCTCGAGCATGGCAAACGATGTGCGCATTTGCTGTATGGATTGTTGCAGCTCTTTCGCTTTCCGCAACTCTTGGCGCATCTCGTCGCTAGTATGCTGTGCCACTTTCATGCTCTCCTGGGCATTACGCCGAGCCGAACTGTTCGTGAGCAGCTGCAATTGGCTTGTGATATTATTGCTTCGCTGTCCTGTCTGAAAGATGGTGCGTTTAATGCCTTCCACTTGCTGCTCCTGATACTGCAGCTTGCCTTTGAGTATTGTGGACTTTTGCATTTGCTGCAGTGCCTCACGTTGCAGCTGCTTGGAACGCTGCAGCGAGTGCTTGGCACGTTCTATCATGGAGCTGCCATCGCTGGGATACAGTGTGTGTTGTGCCTCATACACGCGCTCCTTGGCCAGCAGCGATGCTTGCTGCGCTGCTGCAATGGCTAAAGAAATGTTGCTGTGTGCAGAGCTGTGAATAGAGAGCGAGGGTGAGTAAAGGTCTTGCTTAGTTAGGAAAGCACTGTTTACCTGGCCAACATGGCAATGCGTGCTGCATTGCGCGTCGGTTGAAACTGTTTGGCATATTCATTGGAGCGTTCGAGCAGGCGTGTTGCATGCTTCTCTGCCTTGGGCAGCCAATGCTTGCGCACCTCGCGCTGCAACTCCAACTCAAACAAGAGCGTATCATTCAGCTGAGCAGCTGCAGCAGCCAGCTGTCGTCGCTGCTCATTAAGTTGCAGCTGATGCTCAGCGGCTGTTTCAAGATTCCTGTGGCCCTGCTCAACTTGACTCTGATTCAACTGCTGCTGTATGTGTTGGTCCAGTTCGTTCAACTGCTGATACTGCTCGGCTACATGGCCGCTTAGATTGCGCACATGTTCGAGCACGTCGTCCGCTTCGCTCTCTACATCTTGAGTTCTATCGAGGTGCAGTCGCATATCTGCCACACGATAATTGGTTTGATTCAAATCACGCCAGAGCATCTCGAGGCTCGCTCGTTGATCGTAAGCCGCATCGGAAGCATTGCCTGTCGTATAGAACAGCTGCCAGGCACAATCGCTGGAGCTGCGTATATCTTGCACCAGCTGATGATGCTGCTGAATGGCCTGCAGATAGAAATGCGCCTGTTTCAGCGCCGTGGGTAGACTGAGATGATGGGCAGCCGTTCCATAATTGCGCAAATCCTGCAACGTTTGCATTTGTTCGCCACGTAAGTTGCGCACATCCTGATGCAGCACCAAAGCTGTTTCCTGCATGGACTGCAGGGCATGCTGCCGTTTGCCAATAGTGGCCAAAGCTTTCCTGGACTGAAATTTGTTATTTTCCGCATGTGCATCCATTTTGAGCAGACCGCCCATATCGTAGCCCAATAGCAGCTGCCTGGCTTGGCTTACATCCTGCTGGCGTGCACGCCAATGCCTGTAGGCGTGCTCGTATTCACTTAACTTGAGATAAGGTGCCGGAATGCCAGTCAAATCCATGTTGTGCAGTCCGCGGCGCAGCTTGTGACCCACCAGCTCCACATAGTCCAGCAGCAGCAACGTGCAGTTGTCGCAAACTGGAAAGGAGAAGAGCGTATAAAGTTTATACAGTTTTCATAGGACATTTAATACGTATACTCACCCTTGCAGCCGTGCTCTTCCAAATGATGTCGCTGAGCCACACATTTGTCACATTTGAGGCCTGTAACACCTTCACGGCAGTAACACTGTCCCGTCTGTGCATCACAGCCCTCGGCGCGTATGCCATCCACATGGCAGTTGCACGCCTGGCAACTGCTATTCGGATATTGCATCGGATTGCCAAAATAGCCCGCGTGACAGTGCTCGCATAGGCGGCCCGTGTAGCCGGGCTTGCACACACAGCTCACTTCACCCTCTCGCACGTTGCAACCGCGTGCAAAATTGCGATTCGTCTCCGGACAGGGGCAAGCCTGGCAGCCGTGTCGCGAATTTGGATCTCCATAGTAGCCGTCGGCGCAGTGCTGGCAATGCGCACCGCCACTATTATCACGACAATTCTGCAAAAGAATTCGCACTCTGTAAGTTCCAGTGTTGCATAATTGTCAAATTGTGCAGTAGTTCAATTGCACTTGCTGCTGTAGCCTATTATGCAGTTTCTTGATAATGTTAGCAAAGCTAAACTCTGACCAAAACTACCCCAAAGCAAATTTTCAAAAATGTATCTATAACTTTGGCATATTCTAATTGCATATCAGCGTCTAAAACTTAATTTGCGTTTAGTTACTTAATCATGCTTATTGGACAAGTGAGCTGCATACCCATTCCAAAATGATCACAATTCAGTTCCAATGAACAAGTGAGCTGCATACCAATTTTAAAAGGATCACAAATCAGTTCCAATGAACAAGCTCACAGCATAACAAAGAACTTATTCAAAAATGGCGGCAGTTCAGTGAAAACAAATGGCGCCGCGAGCAACATATTAATGTAATTGAAGTGTTAGTGTGAGTTTCTTACCAAGCAAACGCCGGTTTCGCGATCGCAATCACTGCTGCGTCCATTGCAATGACACGGTGCAGCACGTCCAATCAAATCTTCGATAAAAACGCTTTCCACGTCGCTGGTGTTGCGCCAACGGTAAAAGGAGCGGCCCGGATCCTGGCAGGACAGCCCATCGAAACGTTTTGGGCACTTGCACTGCTCCACTCCCTTGGCCAGCAGATTAGTGGAGCCCTGCACATAAATCGCAGCATCCATGTGAACGCTGTGCAAGCTATAAAAGGAATATATATGTAGCACAATTCAAAATTAATCTAAACAAAATGTGCCTTACATAACTTGCTGAAAATCTGCAAAGGCGAAGGCGCGCAGAAATATATGCCTCACATTCTGCAGCGCTGCCATCAATGTGCCTCGATCCACCACCTGGTTGTTCTGATGATACTTCCAATAGGATTCGTGCAGGGGCACGCGATGTGTCACATTTAGCGAATACTCGAATTCCTCGTGCTCGTAAAAGTCCAAAACGAGCTTCGAGTGCGCGTGCAGCTGAACGAGCGGATACTGTGACAATATCTTCCTTTCGAGCGGCATCTGTGCGCCATCGGTGACAAGCGAAAAGTAGAGATAGCCACCATAGCTGGTGGTGCGATCGCCATAGAACTGTGGTGGCAGCTGGAAGTAGAGCGGCTGATAGAATTGGGCATAGGCTCCAATGGATACGTTGCCTGTGGAGCGTGGCACTAGACTCAAATCATTCATTCGCTGTATTTCCGCATCCTCGCGATAGGAGACGCTGCCCGCCATTTGCACCACCACAATGTACTCAAAGTCTCCGTTGGGCACGTGTTGTGGGCGTAGTTGTTGGACGCTGAGATTTCGAGCCTCCGGCATGCGTATGTGGCCCCAGGAAAGTGGACTCTGCTCGCACTCGGCGGCGCGTCCGAAGCAGAAGCAGCGAGTGCAGCCCTCGGGATTGAGTGCAGATAAGCCAAATGTGCTCTGCATGCAGGTATCGCACTTGAGGCCCACCACGAGTGATTTGCACTGGCATTGACCGTTCGAGTCACAAGCAATGAGTCCGTCTGCCCGTGTAAAGGAACCAGCTGCATCGCAGCCGCAGCGCCGGCACTCCGGATAGCCGAAGTAGCCAACGGCACAGCTGTTGCAATTGCGTCCCGTGTAGCCCTCACGGCACTGGCATTGACCTCCCACTGCGGCACATTGTTGGCCAATGGACCCGATGTGATCGCATTCGCATTCGCGACAGCCCAGACGTGCCTGCCAGCCCCAGGTGCCGGGCACACATTGCCCGCAGCCCAAGCCTCGCGTATACTTGGGGCATATACAGCGGCCATTGAGCGGATCACAGACCTGGCCCTCTGCTGCACATGCTGCACACCTTTGACAGCCATCCGTGCTAAAGCCATAGAAGCCTTCGGTGCATTCATTGCAATGCCTGCCTCCAACGCCTATTTTGCAATCACATTGGCCCGTCCACGGATTGCATTCGTGTCCGCGAGCACCGTGCGGATCGCATTGGCAGTCGTGACAGCCGACGCCCTGCGTCAGGTTCCAGTGTCCCGCCTTGCACTTGTCGCAGCGACGGCCAGCTACGTTCAACAGGCAGGAGCATTGCCCGGAGCGCTTGTCACAGGCTGTTGACAAAGAACCCACCGGACTGCATTGACAATCTGTAAAAGTAGAAAATACGAAATTTTGAAATATCGAATTAAATAAATACATATATTTTATAAATAATTTAATATCGAGATAATATATATATAAATATAGTGTAACTAAATTGTCTTTAATTTGAAATAACTTTAATTTGAAATAACTTTTTAAGGATACATTTGGGTAATTCACAATAAAAATTACAAAAATATTAAATATAATATATGTGAGAAAAACTTAATAAATAAAATAATATATTATATATTATAGTGATGACTATAATATAATAATAATAAATAATATATATTATAAATTTCATTATTACAATTTTTCTAAAATATCTTTTATTTATTTGCCACTTTTTAATTTTTATCTAGATGCTGCTTAAATTTTTCTGTCCCCAACATTATTTTGATTAAAAATTTTAAATTTATACTAATTTAATATTTTGAAAACCCAAATTAGTTAAATAGCTTAAGTTATAAAATCTTCCACAGTAGAAATAACACAATATCCTTAATAAATATTTCATTAGGCACAAATCCATCAAAATTGTTTACAACAAAATTATTCACGCCATATTTTATAGCTGTAACTTGTTGATTTCTGACAATCGATAAGAGGCTGCGCCACGTCTCACAATTAACACTTAAATGAACGTGCCGCCCCATCAGCATAAATCTAAACGAATTTAACGATTTCAGCTTTAAGTGCTATAAAAGCAAACATTCAACAACAACAAAAAACTAACGAAACACTTGCAAAATCAATTTTCAATTTCATATTCTTCAGCTGTAATAAATGGGCATAATATTTGCACGCATAAAGTGGAAAAATCAAACTGTCAACAGGAAAATTTGAAATTTGAAAATGCCGCCAACACAAAAACATTCGAAAAAGAAGAAAAAAATGTGAAAATGTATAAATATTAATAATAATTTTTTGATTGGGGGCGCGCCAGATATTTGGCACATGGTTTTCAGCATGTGAATGTGACATTTACAAAATGTTTTTCTCATATTTCGAGAGGTGCTGCTGCCGCTGCTGCAGCAGCTCTAAAGCAATCTATTTTGTCGCGTTTGTAATTTATGTTTCCTGGCCAAGCACAAAAAAAAAAATAACATTTAACATTTTTTGGTAGAAAAACAAGCTGCTTGTCTCATTATTCAATGACAAACTGGAAAATGAAAAATAAATAAATATGTTTGGCTGCATTTAAATGCAAATTAATGTGCCATTCATTAGCGCTGCTGCAATCGATCATTCGGCGCAGTTTGACAAGCACTGCGAAAGGTCAAAGCGCTTCAAATTGTCCATTATCAATGGCTTTCAAAATTTAGCTAACTGCAAAACTTGTTGCTTAATACCAAAGTTTATGTTAGCCGAAAGCGCTCGCATTACCAATTTGCATATGACTTCAAAATTTGGTTTTTTATGACACGGACAGCGTGTGGCATGCCACTTGTTTTGTGAGTGAGTTCAACACACTCGTGACTCCAATCCTCTAAAATGCCAGACTCGAATTTTTTAACTACGAAAAAAAAAAACTAATCGAGCAAATATAATGCTTAAGCATAATTCAGTTGTCGAGACGTCTTAACGATGTCTGCCTGTAAGCCTCTCCGGCCACATAAACTCCAACATTTTCACGAATCTCGCGTGCCTCCATAATGGAGACATACGGATTAACGTATATGTTATAAATGTGTTCGCAATATGACACCAATGCATGCCACAATGCAAAAGTAATGAAAATTTACCGACGGCGCAGCGGCGGGACGAACAGTCCAACTCTAGCAAGACGGCCAAATTCTTGAATGTTTTATAGCGAGATTAGCTATTTGTGTTAAGATTTAGTCTTGAATTCAATTGACTTTATTTTTGACTAATATTAGAGCTATATAGTTGATTATTTTCTATTCTTTAGGTACTTTTGCAGTTCTCAATTATTATCCAATTAATATCCATATTTTTCGTTCAATATATATAAATCCTTTCCATTCATTTTGATTTGATTTATAAAAATATAGAATTGTTTACATAAATAAAAAATAAAATAAAGGATTAATCTTTACAAGCTAAGTTAAGTTTATTATCTAAATTATTTTTATAATTTCCAATTAATCCAATAACATTTTTAATTTAGAATTATCACATCTTCAATTCAAAATTATTATATTTTCATTTATAAATTTTTTTTACTCTGTCAATAATTTCTTTAAGTATTCTAATGCTCTCAGCCTCAATGACTCCATCGACCACGACTCAATTAATTTTAGCGCATCTTTGATGATTCTTTTCATTGTATTTTTCAACTGTGCAATCTTCAATTGTTTATAAAGGCTATTTATATTTTATTATAGTCATCTTCCCAATAACGACTCCACAAGCTACTACTCAATTAAGTTTGGCTCGCTTTGATGATTCTATTTGTTAGAGTATTGAATTCATCCATCTGAAATTGTGAATAAAGCGTTTTTTTCAGCTACATTTTAATATTCTCATCGGGACAGTGACTCCACCTTCGACTACTCAACTTAATTATGTCTGTTGTAGTTAATGTATTCACTTCAACAGCTGAATTGACTTTGTGGGCGCCGCAAACACAACACCGGCAACCGTTTATTATAACAAACAAAATGCTATAATTAGTGAATACCCTGTAAACATTGAGTTGACTGTATAGGCTATGATTGCTATATACATATACTCAATGACTATCTCTAGAAGCTGATCAAAGAATGTGTCCATGAGAACCATGAAAACCTGCTAAAAGCAACTTGTTTAACAATTAACTTAACTACAGGGTATTTTGAAGTCAATCCAAACTGCACTCAAGTCAAATGCAATTTCCTGAACCGAGTTAACATTCGATTAATTTATGGGGCGCACGAAAACAATCGAGAGACTCGCTCGAGTCGCGAGAACTGTGACTATTATGACGCTCCAGCGCCGAATTCGATCAAAGAAAGCATAAATAATTCCTATGGCCATGGTAGTGGGAGTACGAGTGGGGATTGGAAATGGGAAATGGCAACTGGGAATTGGGGACTGGTTGGTCGGTTGGCCGTAGAGGCTGGCAGGACCAGTCGTTGCCCGACCTGGCCGAGCCAAAATGTATGCAAACGGGTTAATTAACTACGAAATTTCGAGCGCTAGGCTACGTGAGGCTATTAAAAGACAAGCAGAAACACAGCCGGGTGGTCGATAGCCAGCGCTCTCTCCCTCTTCCTCTCCCGCTCTCTCTCCCTCTCTTTCTCTCTTCGTTTATTCAGGTCAGCGGTGGGCGGTTAACGAGACAATAACAACAAAAACGGCAACAACTGTTGCTGTTAACGCATTACGCCTGCATTTACTAACAGCTGCCGTTGGCCAACTTGCATTTTGACATTTCAAATGTCAACTTACACATAAATCTTGTCCAGGCAGAGCTGCTCATTCACTCACTAAGTCAGCCAGTCATTCCGTCAGTCTGTCTGTCAATCATATAGTAAGCTACTCAATGAACGGTCAGCGCTTTACCACAAAGATTGTTATCGCTCTTGCCTACAGAGGCTTAATTGCCGTTTGATATGTGCAACTAATGTGTATTAAATGCTCTCACTTCAATGGGGCACATATACTAGGAATACTCTATATATAAAGAGTTGCTGCTGGAGTAATACTATATCATATATTGCTATTATTTTGATATACTCAAAGAAGTTTTAGGTGCCACGAAAACTTTTCATATATTAATATTCTCTTTTTATATATCATACTTTATTACAGAGTATCTAATAGTCGTCTATTGCTGTTTTGTGTTGGTATCTAAACTATTTTTTTTTGTTTGCTGATTCGAGATTTATGATAATTGATTGACCGCGTTGGCGCGAGTTTTTCTTTGCCAATCCGCACATTGCGCATACGCAACGTTGTCTGCTGGCTGCCAGCTTGCTCGCTGCTTGCAGAATAAATCATTTAATCAATATTTTGTCATGTCTGGATGGAGTGAAAAACTGTTTGGCAGCCAAACACGTGCTCCACATTTTGGCCACATTGCTGCAAATTATTTATATTTTTCTTATTCAATTGTAGAATGCAATTATGCTGTCAATTGTTCGTCATGTTCGTTTGTGGACTTTTGCAGAATTATTATTGTTTAATTGTTAATTTATTACATGTTTTTTGTGATTTGTGACCGAATAGCATTAAAATATTGCATTTTGCCCAGAATTTGTGCAGCGTGTTAAGAGTTTTTGCTTATATTTATATAGACTGGTCGGCTGAAGGCCAATATCAAGGTGTGCAGCAAGTGTTTTGACAGAGCAAACTGAGCTGCTGTCAAATAAAATGTTGATTGCTAAGAAATTTATTCAGTTGAATGCGAAATTAAACATTTGTTGTCATATACAGCAAAAAGTGCATACTATTATTTTGTTATCATGTCAAATAAAATGCTTATTGTTGAGAACTGCTTTTATGAAATAATTCTATTATTGTTTTTTTTTTAATTTAATATTTTAAAAACTATTTTCTGAGTATTTTCTAAATTGCTTCGTTTTTATAATAAAATAAAAACAATAATTAAACCTAAATTATTTAAAAAGACAATAAAATAATAATTAATTGACCCAAAAATATATTTAAATGAAATTAAAAAATAATTTTAAAAATATAAATAAATATAATTAATAAGAAACATAAAAGTAAATAAATATTAATAAATAAATATAGTAATAACAATTACTAACGAATAATACAAATTATTTAAAGTATTTAAAAGTTTATAATAAATAATTTAAGAAATTAGGAAAGCCCATTATTAAAAAAACTGGGCACTCGTGTATTTTTTTTGTACAAACAAACTGTGGCTTAAAGCCAACTACCTACAGTTTTTATATGAAAAGGAACGCATAAGTTGCGCAACTAAAACAAATCCCACTCAAAAGCGAGCTTAAACAGTTGCCAAGTCTAGCAAATCCATCAAGATCTAAGCACACACACAGTAAAGTCTCATTAAATGTCACGCACATTTACAAAGAGCACCGTTAAGCGAACGGAAGTGCACTTTAACTGCCCACAGTGAGGTCTCCCCCCACACTGACCATAAAAACCAAACTTGGAAGTGAAATAAAAATACAAATAAAATCAAAAAACAAAACGCGCTCATTAATAAAACGCAAAACAAAGAATATTGTCAATAAAATTGACAAACGCTGTTGAGAGGCCCACGCAAACAAAAAAAAAACATACAACATTGTCAGCTCTTATAACTGCCTGTGGGTGTTGCCGCCGTCTGTGTTGAGCGGCAGTCCAATGCCGCTCAAACTGTAGCATGACAAACGCATTTTGTGAAGAGTCGCCGGCTTGAATCGTGATGCCCCATTGTAAACTTTAATGACATCATTTGCTCAGCAAAGCAGTCGAACGAAGTGTGATTGAACCTTTTATTGCTTTGGCTTGTCTGAGAGGTGGCAAAAGACAGCAGCAGCAGCAGCAGCAGCAGCAACAACAACTATTACTACAAGCCTTTCTCCTGAGAGGGTTTCAGTTTGTTTTTTGCGACAGCGTCTGTTTCATTCATGAAAATGCAAATGCTGCCAACAGGCACTTGACAGCCGCAGCCAGTCAGAGAGCCTGCCTCAACATCGTTTGCAAGTTGGCCAAGTGGCTAGAGGCTCTGCTGCCAGTTGCCTGCTGCCTGCTGCCTGTTGCTCTGTGGCAGCAACCTACTCCACGAAGACACAGTCGTACTTACTACTATCTCGCCATGTCGCGTGCTATGGCATGTTCATATTTCTGCACATTTATTTAGCATACGCTTATAAAGTGAGGGTATTACGGGCTGGTCATAAACTTGGCCAAAGAAAGCTTCAAAGAAAGTAGCAGCATGGATGGCATATGTAAATGCGAGTGCCTTGGGTATTTGTAATAGTTTTTAACTAGGTTTGTTAAAGCATGTTTTGAGGCATAGAATTGTTTAGGAATTATCAACCACTAGAAAAAGAAATATTCGAATAATATTTAGAGTATTAAAGTCATTAAACTAATTCAGTTTCTTGAAATATTTATGAAGATGAAAGGCAAATTTATATCATATTGAGTTACTGAAAGAAAATTAGAGAACTTTTCAAAAGAAAGTCTTAATAAGCCACATATATCTATAAACATATTTTTGGCTCAGACAGACTCGCAAAAATATGTTGAAAATTTATTTAAGAATGTTTTTCAAATATGAACAACATTCTCATTTTCATAAATTCTCTTATTAGAAATGTTATTTAAGCATCTCTTGCTAAGCAAAAACTTCGCCTTAAAGTCTCGCAAGCGTATCAAAACTTCATCTTAAGTCAAACAATCATTTCTTTAGTCTTTATGCATATTTTTTTATGTTAACATTTTAAGTTTTTTTTTTATTTTTTTGTTTATTATTTTTCTTCTTTTTTTATAGGATCGCGCAATCAATTTGAAAATTTTTGCGTTGGTTTTACCGGATTTATGAATGAATTTATTTTCGTCTATGCCTACAAGTTTCTAGTAGTGCAGACTTGTCTGGCGGACTCCATGGCACTTCTCTCTTTCTCTCTCTCTCTCTCTCTCTCTCTCTCTCTCTTCGAGCTGCACTCCCTTGCTGTTGGTACATCGCCATCCTGCATCGATGTTGTCGCATTTGTCGTTTGTCGCCCCGTCTATAGGAAACTCTATGCAAATGTGGGCGGTTTGTGTGGTGCTGCCTACGCGCAACCCACAAAAAATAAGCGAAAAAGGCTAACAAAAAATAAGACGGCCAAAACTAGCTGGCGGATCTTTTTGCTGGCTGGCCGAAACAGTTGTTCATGGTCTTGGGTGCAGTTAGCTGTTGCTGTTGCCGCTAAATGATCATGATGATAATGACGATGACAGTGGCACATGTGGCCCACTAAACGTATTTATAAATGGCTACAAAATTGGTCATTCAAGTGAATTGCATTGTCTGGGCAATATATGACCCATATATAACAAATTTTGGATAGATAAATAAATATGATTTGCAATAAAAGTTAATGACTTTTTAGCTATAATTCTATTATAAAGTGGTTTCAAATACAATTACAATAAGTATATTTAAAATATTTCTGACCTACATTATTTTTATAATAAGATATTATTATATGAAATGTGTTTATTCCTCATGTCTAGCAAGATTTCAAATTATCGGCACTCAATTAATGAACTCCAACGCCCATTAAAACCTTTAATGAAGCAATTGCCATTAAGCTTAGCTAGATTTGGCTTGGCTACGCCCACTGGTGACACCCACCCAGGAGCTAAGCCTCCACCACAGCTCTATCGTATGTGGCCCATATGTTTAGCTGGGCACACTTTCGCCCATCAAAAATGAACGCAGTCAAATGTTTGGCGGGTCTCAAATTGCATTTCCTGTCACTTGGCCGATCGCTTGGTCCAGCCCAGCCATGAATCTCGCACCCAGGCTACAGCTTTGGCCCCTAGTTTTCATGGGTGTGCGCATATGTCTCTATCTCGCTTCCTCCTGCATTACTTGTGGGTCTAATATAGTTTGGCTCGGATCTGTCTGGGCTTTGTGCCTGCCTGCCTGCCCGGTCTACACGGCTTAGGCTGTCTGCCTGTTTGTCTGCTGGTCTGTGCGACATGCAAACTTACATGTGTGTCAGCCGTATGTTGTGGGTGTGTCTTTTGGGTGTTCGTGATGTCTATATGCGTGTGTGTGTGTACATGTGTGTGTGAGTATGTAAGCGTGTGTTTGGCAAACAGCATCAACTTCAACACCAACACCAATCCAGTTACAATTACATGACATATTGATGTTAAAAAAATATATATATATATAAGTTATTACAGGAGTTGAACAATGTTTGAAAATCATTTAAATAATCCTTGAAAATGTATGGAGTTGGCGTAATATTTGGAAACAAATATAAAAAAAAATAATAAATAAAAATATTTCATTTTCAATTTCTTAAAAATAAATTATATTCTTTTTAAGCAAAAATGAATAAACTTAGCACTTGAACAAACCTTTCAGAAAACCACAAAAATATAAAACAGCTAAAAAAAATAAATTGCGAAACAAAACAAAAAATGCTAAAAAAGGTTTTTTTTTACAGACATTACTCAAGAAAAACTCTAAAGTTTAGGCCGTGACGTGTTTTTGCCTAATTGCAGTTGAATTTTAATTACAACAGGCGAGCTCTAAGCAATTTTAATTAACTTTTTTTTGCTGCTTGATCAGCGGGAGTTGGTCAGAGGGAGGCAGAGTTGAGTCTGAAACTGTGTCTGGCAATTTCTTATCTTTATTTGCGACATGTATTTTTAATTTAAGCGCGACTATCAAATATTTAAACTGCATCGCCAGCAACTCCCCCTGGACAATGCCCCAAAGTGTTTTGTTAAATGCTTTTCAAGTTTTATTTTTTAGCCCGAGAAGTTGTTGCTCTTCCAAAGACTTGAATAGCCGTCGGCTGCAGACTTTGCCTGTCGTTTTTTTTTTTTTTTGGCTTTTTTTCGATAGCGTGCATAATTTTTGGGTCTGTATCTGGTTTTGTTTAGTATATGTTTGCTTTATTTTTGCTTTTTGGGCAAATAGTTTCGTTAATTGAAATAAAATTCAATTTGACGTTTTTATGGCATGCGGGGAGATAGTTTGGCTAAATACGTGAGAAGCTGTAGTTGCAGTCTAGACAGGCGAGAGCTCTCTATAACAGGCAGACATAGCTGTGTGTGTGTGAGTGTGAAAGTTGTTTTTTGGGCCCGTGGAAAGATGCAACCCGTTTTATGCTCAATTTAAATAGTCTCGATATGCATTTGCTTTCAATACGACAAACATAATTTATGCATTGAGCATTCAAATGTGTGAAAAAGATTGCAAATTTTCCAATAAATTGTGTCCATTGAGCTGGCAAAAACGAGCAATGGTAGGGTAAGAATTTCTTTTTCAAATTCATTTTTAGTGCTCGGTAAATATTTAAAAATAAGTTTAGCAGATAGATTAAAGCATTTTTGTTCTTAACTATTGTTAAGCCTTTCAGCTTCTGTTGTTTGAGATAAGACAAACCAGTTAGCTTTATCTTCATATAGTTTTAATAATATATTATTATACGATAATAGACCATGCCAAATTTAATGCATTTCTATGACCAAAATAGACTCAAAGATATTTGGCTATAATCAAGCTTCTGTATAAAGCAACATTAGCCCACTGTCGCCCACATACACACGCACACACACACCGTTTCAGCTGTAATTTTGAGCAATTTTTTGCGAGCGATAATATTTATTATTCAATTTTCATTAAATCTGATTATCAAACCCGTTTGCTAACAAATAAAAATGCAAGCAAATTATTTTTCTGACGCTTAAATTAAGCATTAATTTTTTCCATTATTTTTTTTTGTCTTTTCGCAATGTTCATAAATAACTTTTGCGAGCGCCGCCGTCAAAAAAAGAAAAAAACAGCAAAAACTATGTGAGAGAGATCATGTCGGGAAATAAGCGAAACATTTTTTAAGGTGTTGCTGCGCTTGTTGTGACAAGCGAATGAGGCGCGATATCGAAAAATGTTATGGAAGATAAGCAAAATAATGTTGGGTGCTTAACAGTTAACATGCTACACACACACACACACACAAATTTCCCATGGAGTGCAACGTATAAAATTACAAATAAATGTCAAATTAGTGGCTAAGAGCGAATGGCAGAACAGCAAAGATAAACGTGAAGATATAAAAGATATGCCAGACATGCATTATAAATCAATTTCCAATTAAAATTGAAAATTAAGAAGGCAGAAGACTTTTCGAGACCTAACGAATATTGAATGCGCTTTGGCAGATGTTTAGAGGAGAGAAAATTGTGAAAGATTATACATAAATACTGATATTTATTTATATTTCATTTTAGTTAACTCTTTAATTTTTGCATATATAAAAATCAAGTTTGGGTCGCTTCTGGCATATAATAAAGTCGTAGTTGACGAATATTAACTAAAGTCAGATTATTTCCAGTTGATTTCTATAATGCTATAATCATCTAACTGCAAGCAGATCTCAGTCTCATTATGAATCTATAATACATCAATAATCAAAGAGCTCAACTTCAATATTAAATACAGTTCATTACAAAAGCAGTCCATGCCCCATTTTATAGAGCATAAAAAACGCAGTCAAACCTACCGGAAATATGAAACCCTGTGTGTGAGACCACGTGTGGAGTTGCCGTTGAAGTGTTTCAGAGTTTCATTCAATGCGGTTAGATTGGAAATGAATTGAGGTTAATCAGCGCTAGAGAAATTTAAATAGCATAAAGAAGAATTTCACTTTTTAACAGGCCCAAATGGGCCTCTTCTTTAACTGTCTGCAACAGACAGTCGAAGTTTTTCAGTCAGTGCACAGACTTGTGTGTATGTGTGTGTGTGTGTAATATTTGTAGTATATTAGTTTACAAAATAGCTTGTACTATTCCATCATTCGTTTTTGGCCAGTCACGTTTTCATATTTATTTGGTAATTTGGACTTGGAACGTTGAAATGCTGCAAACTCTGAGCTGCTCCCACAACGTGTGCCGGGTTGTCTAAGGTCAGAGACAGAGAAAGATGCTGCTGCGGCTGCTGCTGAACGCCTGCCCCGTGGGCCAAAATCAACAAACGCAAAACAGACATAAGTCTGAAATATGTCTGCAACAACAACAACAAACAATCACAACAACAGCAACCTCAACTGGCGCCTCGGTCACTTTGATCTATGCACTTCAAATGATTTTTTTCACTCTTGGCGTTGCCTTTTTTTGCGCCGTCTTCAGTCTGATCGTCTTTTGGGCTCTGCTGCTGCTGCTGTTGTTGTTGTTGTTTGTGACGATGCGTAAACAACGAAGCGGCAGTTGAAATGAAACGGCAACTTTTTGGCCTGCCAGTTGAAGCGGCAAAAAAGTTGGCATACATATAGACAGACATATATATGTTTTCTTTAAGTCGTTGCGGGCGTCAAAGTGGGGATAGCAGCAGCAGCAGCAGCAGCCGAAGAAGAAGAAGAGACTTTGCAACCGTAAAAGTGTTCGTTTAAGTGGGACCTGTGGTAATGTTGATCTTTTGAAATCGAGGGAGACGAACGTACGTTTGCTGAGGCATGGGCGGGCTTCTAAGATGTTTTTCTTTGACACATATGCTGTTACAGATTTGAACTCTAGACTTGTGTTGGTGTTGCTGGAGAGGTTCTTTGGTGAAATAAAAACAATAAGCAATTTGTCTATGTGCAATGTATGAGAGCAAGGTGCGAATACTCTTAGATAATTCTGCACTTAATTTGTATGAGAGGCTGATTGACTAGATGGAACTATATTTTTTTAACTCAACTTTAATAATACAACAATATTTGATTAATTTAATTTATAAATTGAAAATTGGGCTGCAGTTTCTAAAGGGGTTTCATAAGCTGATACAATATCTAAGTAATTATGAAAATGTTTGAAAATAAATAAGTTTAAAGGGTTTGGTAAATAGAAGTTGTATATTCAGACACGTTAACTGTCCTTTGATCAAGGCAATTTCAGTTGACGTTTAGAGATTATCAGATTAGTTTAACTCAACTTCCTGCACTAAGCTAGTGCTATTCGGCTGAATAGCTAAAGTATAGTACCTCTACTCGGTTACTAAATCATGTTGGCTTGTGAAATATTTCACTTTTCTTAGAGATTTATAGCTGTTTCGACTAATATATATACAGACAGGCAGAATAAATACATAGTAAAATTCAAAACTATTAAATTTCAGTAAAATATTTACTATAGGTAATAAACGAGCTTTTTAGATAATCAATTATGTCTTATAGAAATTATATGAGTTTTTAATAATAAAAATTTTCCCTTTCTATATATTCACATTTAATTTATATTAACTTTTTGAGTACATCATTATTTGAGCTACTTTTAATCAAAAAAATCTCACATATTCGTGACTATTTAGTCACTTTCGTAGCTCATTCAGTTGTCGATTTCAAATTGACCCCTTGCTTGTCCCATTGACATGATATTTCGACTAGTCTTTGTGTTTCAGGTTACCAAATTTCGAATTTTCTGCTTTAATCCATAATATGCTCAGCTCTTAAGTCTTACAGTTTTCGTGCGAGCGAAGCTTAATGTCAACTCAACAAGCGTCGTGTCTACAAGTTTGACACTTGCATTTGTCATTTGGCTCATTTGTTTGCTGTGGTTTTTGTTTTGTGCTTTTCGGTTTTGTTTTATTTTGTTTGCCTGTCCATTTGCTACGCTTACATTTTCAAGTTTGTAACCGTTACAGAATCCCTGCCCCACACGCCTCGCATCTGGCAGCGACGTCTTGTTTTTTCCTGTTTATTTTTGTAAGATTCGGTTTTTGTTGTCGTTGACTTTGGTGAAGCTTTATGTGCAATTAGCGAGCACATTGTTTATTTTTGTGGCACGTTTTATAGTAATTAAAAAAGTCGAAACATGTTGTCCACGAAACGCTAGATTAGTGCAACATGTAGGTGTAGCTCTGCAGCTCTGCAGTGTCTTTCGAGCGAGCTCAGTGCAGCTACTGTCAATATTTGTGGCTAGCCGTGTGGCAAGTAACTGGGATTTGTGGCAACCTCTAAGAAGCTTGACACCCACAATAGCACTTAATACAAAATATATTCCATGTGCAGCCAACCTGGATTCCTCCGCTCTTCAACGGCGAATGTCATTCGGGCGCTAAGTCCAAAAATTATTTGAAATGCGCCCACAGTCTGATCTTAACTAAGCTCAACTGGATCTCTCTGTCTTATGTCAGCATCAGGCTCGTTTGCAACCATGTTCATAGATTGCCGTCTGTCTCTCCAGCAAAATGCTAATTGAGCGAGTGCTACAAGGCGCCAAGCGTCCAAAATGCCGAGACAATCTATCAATAGACCCCCACAGCAGCAGCCCAATCAAATTGGCAAAACAATTTTATTTGCCGATTTTCATTTTGCATTTTAATGTAATTTGATTCGCTTGCAAACTCGCTGAGTGATTTGATTACATAAGAAATCAAGAAAAAAAATTCAACGAGCGGGCAATCAAATTATTATTAATGAAATATCAATAAATATTTCTTTGGCTATAATTATGTGGATTATTAATCAAATTTATTGATTTGCAAACATGGCTTAAATTAATGAATAGATTTTGGACAAATATTTGGACTTTTGTGAGGGGTTTTAATTGAAAAGGTTAGAAGTTGGCTAAAAAAAAATAAATAAATATATATATACATATATATATATATATTTTTTTTTTCTTATAAATACATTTTTTATGACTGCTTATCTTTTGATTTATGGTAAATGACTAAATGTTGATGTTAAAAAATTTGTATACTTCTTAGATAACTGTTGAAAGCATTCGGAGTTTTTTGTCTACAGGAACTAATCATAATATCATAAGAAAGTCAGGTATATAATATATATATTAATACCATGGCATATGGCATTTTGCATCTTTTTTTATTATTCGATATATTTATTTTATTTTTTTAACTTTTTCAAATTTTTTAATTAATTTATTTTAGTTTACGTCACTCAACTCTTTACTCTCTCTTCACTGCCTCTCTCCCTGCAACTCTCTCTCCTCTCTAAATGCATATTGATATATAATAAAAGGTTCGTTCGTCTATCGGTTAGAATATGCAATTTCTTTCGATTAATACAGAATTAATGAAGATAAACGACTTGGCTAATGTTTCCACACTCATTTATTTCTACATTTTGAATTTCTAGCTTTTACTTTTAGAGTAAAGTTCTCAAATACCAAAATCCTTTAAAGCTGTTTTATTTATCTCTAATTACTAGCAGAGATTCAATTTAAAGATTGTCCAAATTCATCTAAATAACTTTAATATTATTGATCAAATCTGTCAGTTTTGCCTAATTGATCAATTAATTAAAAACTTTAAGCTCTAAATTTAAGGTAAAAGTATATTATATACATATGTATGTATTGATTTTGATATGTATATAGTAATCCTCGAAGCATCCACTCTATGCACATTTAAACTACATTTTTAACCAGCAATTCGACTTAGATATGTATCTAAATGTTTTCCCACCTTCCATAGACAATTTATTTCAAAACAGAAGTTTTGTTTTAAATCACTTCGGGGCAGTTCGAAGCTCTATAAATTGCATTAAGCACGCTAACATTTTGTGCACATTCGAATGATATCTTTTATCTCACTCTCAATTGGACTTGAATGTATGAAAATATCTTTTATCTAATGCATTTGACTTGAATATATGGCTCTATTAAAATCGATGCCGTCTCTTTGAGAGTTAAATGGAAATAAAAAGAGTTCAACTTTCCGTTTTGCAGCGAGCACAGCACCTTGGTCTGGGACAGTTTGGCGCCTATGTTCAGTCCGCTGGCAGTCAAAAATGCCAATTGCTTTTGGCCAATTAGGCAGGCTTTCTAAGTTGGCGAGAGGGTAATTATGCTAGCCAGATAGTCACTTGAGGTGCTCCGAGATAGCATGACGAGGTGACGAGCCCGCTCGCCAGTTTGCCATTTAAGTGGGCAAACACATTAGCTGCCATAAACGAAGCGAATGCAATTTTTATTAGCGTAATTAACACCTTTTTGCTGCCACTACAACTTCGACTTCTATTTCTATTTCTACTTCGTTTTTAGACTTTTATACGCGCGCGACAATTAAATGAATCGTGAGTGCGTCAATTTACTTACCGCGTTGCCTCGAGCGCTGTGTTGTTGGCGTCGTTGCTGTTGGTCGCAGGGGTATAAAATGTTGTGGCACCAGACGCATACCCGGTGGACAGGGTGGCAGGCTGTCCAGATTGTTATATAGCACAATATTGTTGCTGTTGGGGTGTATGAGAAAGTGTTGCTGCTGTTGCTGCTGCTGCCGGCTCAGATTGCCAAAGAGTTGCTGCTGCTGCTGCTGCTGATAGTAGCTGCCAGGCAGCAGCGCAAAGGCATGTTGCTGTTGCTGTTGCTGTTGCTTTAGCGGTCGCGGCGTTATGGCTACAATGTGCTGCTGCTGCTGCAAGCCAGCAACATGTTGTTGCTGTTGCTGGTAGCTGCTGTGTAAACGCGTACGATAACTGATGTGTTGCTGCTGCTGCTGCTGAGTCTTTGGTATTATAGTTGTTGCTGTTGCGCTGCTAGCAATTGTTGCTGTTGCTGTTGCTGTTGTTGTGCGTGTCGCATGTGTCACATTGCGCTGATAATGATGCGGTCGCATTAGCTTACGTCGCTTGTTGCTGCTGTTGTTGTTGCCCACAAATTTGCGACGCCATTTGTTGCGACGCGCTGGCGTTGTTGCTGTTGTTGTACTAGCAGCAGCAGCTGTTGCTGTCGCCGTGGCCGTGACAATTTCATTGAAATTGCTGCTTATATTGATATTTACACTGCTATTTACACTAGTTATTTGCTTTTGTTGCTGTTGCTGTCGCTGCCGTTGCTGCTGCTGATGTTGTTGTTGCAACATGTTGCCCGCAGGCATGGCATGTTGCAGCGTGTGTGTTATGCAGACTAGAAAGATGCATAAATGCAGCAATTTCGTTGCTGCCGCAGCAACATTTCGCTGTTCATTCACGCGCTGCTTTATTGACGCGTCTGTCATTTTGACAGTTCGTTTGTCAGACGCTGACATATTTTTCTAATTTGTTTCTCCCTCTCTCCCTCTCCCTCTCCCTCTCCCACTCTCTCTTGCAGTCAGAGTGACTGTGCTTTCCAATTAGAATTTGTTGCCTTTCAATGAGTTTTCACACATTTTGCGCTGCGCTTTCTTTGTGTTTGGTGTTTGCATTGAGCCGCAGAACATTTCCCTTCTGTTAGTTCAGTGAGGGGCAAAATGTTAATTGTTTTCGTTGATTTAGAGAATTTGTTTTGTGTTTTTTTTTTTATAACAATCGATAGTTGCGAGCGTGCCATAGCAGCGCGAATAACAGATTTGAGTTATTTTTTACATTGCAAGAAAATTAACTTAATTTTATAAATATTATTATAAGAGTTCAAATTTTCGTTTTTTACCCGAATTTATTTCCCTATTTAGCACAGCAAATGAAAATAAAATTGTTATAAATTCTGTTGCCACATTGCTTTTTAGCCAACAGCAACATGTTAGCCATAAATGTTTCAACAAAACTTTTGACAATTTGTAAATAAACAAATAAAAAATTTACAAAAATCGAATTTGGAGCATAGACACACAGGCAGACAGCTCTAATAGTGTCTGTGTGTGTGTGCGTGTGTGTTTGCCTAGCAAACTAATTAGTAAAGTTCTACAAGGAAAAATAATGGCAAATACTTTCAACAAATGTGTTACAATTCGTGTATTTGTTTTGACTAAAGCGCACAGAATTTGTAAGTCGAAAAAAACTATTCTAGACAGCGGCATAGTTTAAAAGATATACAAAAAAATAGAGTCTATGGAAAAGGAAACCACAAAATAGATATCCATAAGCTAAAGAACCCTTCAGCTCAACAAATTGAAAGCTATACGAAACGCATAAATTTCTGCCGCAAAACTCATAAACTTATGTCGAAAAGTTTATTATGAAATGTTTTGGATATATTTATATGTATATTTGTAGCCCAAGTTAAGATTCTAGCGTCATCTGCTGATATTTTCCAGGAAACGCAGCTGCAAACGAAATTCGCATAGAACACAAAGCAAAGCAAAGGGAAACAAAATCAAATCATAAACTACAAAGTAGATCTGAAGCATCCAAAAAGCAAACAACAGCAAAAAGGAAACTTTTAATAGAGATCGTGATGTAATAAATTTCAAATGGAACAACAACTGCTAACCGTAAGCGAGCTACAATACAAAAAAAAAAAAATAAATAAAAACTCTTTGAAAACGGCTTTCGTTATGTCTAACTAGATGAGCTATGAATATAGTGAATAATATCGAGCCACAGATAGTATTATTATTTCAGCAATCGCAGAGCCTCAACAAACGATCGTAAATAATCAAACATGAACTGACAAATCAGCAAGAAGAAGACAAAAAGAGTCGAGCTCTATAGGTGCTATGCACAAATGGGTCTAGGTAGTTGCCAGGGTCAATGGATTTGGTTTCCCTCTGCACACAAGTGGAAAATTAGTTAGAGAGGAGCAAGAGCAACAGCAGCAACAACAACAACAATATACAACAAATTTGAAATAAGTGAGCTTTTGTTTTCCATTGAAATTTGGCGGCTTTTGGTTATTTGATCTTTTTTTTAACAAACCTAACAACAAACTCCACAACAACAACAACAATACATGAAACATTTTTAACATTTTTTTTTCATAATTTTTTTTGTTTTTTTATTTTTATTCTTTTGCTTTGGTTTGCTCTTAGTCATTGTTCAGCATCTGCGCCGCATTTTGCGGCTACCTTATTTAAATTTCTCACATTACAATTAAATTGGACTTTTGCCCGTTGCTCAACTTTGGACGCTGTTTTTATATCATTTTTACCTGGCTCATTTAACATTTCTGTAAGCAGCTCGTAGAGCAAAGTGCTTGAGTTATGCGTGCCCTCTCTCTCTCTTTGATCTGTCTTTTTAGTGCCAAATTAATGTAAAATCTGAAATATGTCAGAGCTGTGCGCGTTTATAATTAATTGTGCAATTGCGGCCTAATTGAATGTGGCATAGCCCGTTTTTTGCTTCAGGTGACAAGAATTGTGTTTTCTCTTCTGGCATTACAAATGCTTTTTGTGCTTGTAACTGACTGAAGGAGTCTATACTATAGACTATACTTATAATGTCAGCTGTATTATATCAATTTAATATAGTCAAGCTCGTCTGGCTCTGTATCTCATAGGCAGATAGAGAAAATGTAGAATGTTTGTCAGCTATGACAGCAATATTAATGCTGTGTCTTTGGAATATCTTTTGGCAGAACTTTAAGTGCACTTCAGCTTGGCTTACAGATTCTACAATTATAAATAGAGATTTAAAGTGCTCTTGGTTAGATAAAGAAAGACAACTCAGGGTAGCTTCTGCAATACAAATTGAAGGCAATTCTTTACCTTTACACAAAAACATTTAATTTGTAAATTACAAAATGTACACAGAATATAAGTAGCTAAAGAACAGCTCTGCTTACATTCATAATACTACTTTTAATACTAACTATTTCCATATCAGCAAATACTTTCAAAGATCTTCTTTGTGCCAATCTTAGAAAAGCATTAAATCTTCTTTCTTTGCGAATCTCAATCTTAGCCTTATTAGTACCAGTTTTTTACGTTCCTACAAAACTCATTTGTATACATTTCTAGAGTTTTATGGCACTTCCATTTGCCACCTGCCAGCCACAGTAGCAGCACTCGCCACATACATCTTCATTTGTTTTGTTGGCTAACCCAATTACAAGACTGTTGAGCATTTCGCACACTTCGCACCATTCACTATGGACATGCGGCCGGGCAAACTAATCTCTTGACGCCTTCCAAAATGAAGGCAAATAAGTAGCCAACGCTGAGAATTGTTCAAACTGCTGCTCATAAACTATTTTAAATATCTAGTGGTGCAGCGGTGCAGCAGTGCAGCCAATTGGGGCAGCCACCCGCTGACCCGTTTGATCAGTCTCGACTGGACATGGCCACATGTTGCGCTCCATAGGAATGATCGTAATGCTCGCTTACGGAATGAACAAAGCATATTGGCTTTATGCAATGTGTGTATTCTACTTGAGAGACTTCAGATTCGGAATATATATGCATATATATACTTGTGTATGCCATCAGAGTGTAACTGCTCTGCTTTGAAGCGTGGCAAATGGGAAAATATTTTACCAGAAAAATAACCTTAAAATGTGTATCTTTTCTATAGATTGTGCTGTTATATATAGGTTTTCAGTAAATAGGAAAAATTAAATCTACTACAGATCTATTATCCTCAAATTTTGATCACTGTTGATACCTTCCTCAAAGCTATATCTATATACATTATATGCTTCACTTCTTAAGACGTCTCAAGTCCAATTTACTTTCAGTTTAACTCTAAGCGAGTATTTAGCAGTCAGTTAAGCACGACCACAACATTTAAATTACTTTTTTTTTCAATTTTTTTGTAATACTTTTTTGTTGTTGCATAATTGCAATTGAATTGTTTGGCACGTTTCGATTTCGTTTAATTGTACACTCTAGAAACACTGCTAGAGGAAGGGGTGGAGGGGGAAATATATGTTAATGATTTGATTTAGTGCCTCATTGGCTACCATTTCGAACACATCAGCGTCATGTACACCCATAAATTTTATTAATGAAGACATTTTTTACTGCCTTTTCTTAGTTTTTGCAATTGATGTGTGTGCGCCTGGCGATGAGCCCCATTTGAATTGATCAATTTCCTAGTGAGCTCCTTAAAGTGGGACATACAAGTTGTGGCCTGCCACAGCGGGTGCTCAGTGAAAGGTTGGGATAAGAACAAGGGAACTAGGTTATGGAAATGAAATTTATGTAATTTTGTTATTGCTTTTCCTTTGTTAACTAGATTCAAACGAAACAATCCATAAACTGATGACATTTATTTAATGAAAGATTTATGCTGTACTAAGCTGGAAAAATGTTACGGGATTGAAATAGTTTAAGAAGAGTTCTATCATTGAAAATGTTGAGATTGAAAATATATTGAAACAGGAATAGGCTGGAGTGATAGATGAACCAATTCTTGTTTAAATATTTGCTTGAAATCTTTAGTTTAGTTCGATTAAGGAGATAAATAATTAGAGGAATAAAGATCAGTCTAGACTAATAAATGTTTCGATTTCTGGGACATATTTTTTATGAATTCTTGAATCCGAATAAATACAATTTAATGAATTGTTATGCTCAATGCTTGTTGATGATTTTTAGAGCTTTCAGAAATTGTTGATTTAAACAACATTAAAAATTAATTTTTAATATTATTAAAATATAATATAAAATATTATTATATATTATTAATTTAAATAAATTTCTTTAAATAAATAATTTGCAAAAAAAAAAATAATATTTGGATTAAATTAAACATTTCCCAAAGGCTTTCTTATGATATAATCATTCCTCCTTTTTCATTACAGCTGAAATTTCTAGATAACATTTTTAATTATATTCCTTTGCTTTTCAAACAGAAGCCTCAACTGTCAACACTAATTAGCTAAATGAGCTAAATCAATTATTGACAGAAATTTGATATCTCTTAAAAAAAAGAAGAAAAAAATCGAATATCCTTTTGGCTGCCAAATCAGTGAAGTGTTAAAAATAGCCGCCAGCTAATTACGTAGAATTGTCACTTTTAATTAGAACAAATACGGAAAATACCAGATAGACACACACTCAAAACACACACACACACACAGACAGCTGAGCAAGTGACAACGCATTGTCAAGATAAAATAAAAAATATTTTACTAACAAAGTTGCGGGCAATTTACAGATCTAAGCAGCGACTGTTGCTTGGCCTGAGGCGAACCAAACGAGTTTGCCGGGCTCTTAAATTTTGGGCTTAGACTGTGAAAAATGGCAGTGCAGCAGGACGGGCGGGATGCAAGCCCAGTAGCAACAGCTACGCATAGCGAGGGGCTGCCGCAACGAAAAAAAAAGGGGAAAAAATAATGAGCCCACATAAGAAATGACTTAATCGCTGGCGGCTTGTTAACCTCAACTTGAATAGTTTGTGGCTGGGGTCTTTAAGTAGCTGCACAAATAGAGATTTACAGCAATTTACTTGAAGGCCTTAGCTCTTTGGACTGCCAGTCAATAATTTTCGTTGGCCTCCCAGCCGCCTGGTCCGCCACCACCCTTTGCAGATTATAGGCTCTGCGAGACAGTTGAGGGGCAGGTTGTCTTTGGGTTGGGCTAGGCCGGGTTTTGGGGGCAGCGACCACCGTCAGCGCCTTTGAGGAATTGCATAATTATAGCATTTTCCGGGACAAGCGAGCCCAGACAACGGCAGCGGCTGCGGCAGCATGCAAACGCGCTCGCACTGGCAACAACTTGGCCCAGGTTCAGGCTAATTTGTATACCATACCTCCAGACGTTTGTGTTTGTCCATATAATCTAGCTAATATGCCAGCTGTGGATACTATAGCACTGTCATAACAGTTGCTTAACTAGTAACTGCTACGTGGCAAGCCGAGCCAAGAAGAAAGAGTTTTAAATAAAATTTCGCTTGATCAATTTAACTAAAGAATAACTTTATAAATTTCTTATAATTAGGTATATTCAAGATTTATGACTAGCAAATGTCGTGTCAACTGTCATATCAGACTACAACTTGGTTAAGCTTCTCATTTGAAGAAAGAGCATTACGATTTCGTTGCATAAAAAAATATATTTCCATTTGCCTTCTGTAGTTATTTTACCTTTTTCTTGAGCCCGTAGGCTTTGCTGGCTTTAAATGTAGTATGCTCGAAAGTCAGTCTGTGCCTAGATGCCAAGCAGATGGAGAGTAAAGGCAAAGCGTCTTGTACAAATATTGTAATGGCATGATATTGATCTTGATTGTCAAGATCGCACACAGCATGATCGCAGTGTATGTTCGTCGCTCGTCGTTTGCCGTTTCCGTCGTCGTTGTCTAGTCGCGAGTCGGGATTCGAGAGAGTCGAAAAGTCTTAGAGTTCAAGCAAGTTGCATTGTTTAACTTTGACTTTGTGTCAGTTTTATGCCTGCTCGATAACGATCGCTGATCGTGGCTGCCGACTGTGTGCTTGTGTGTGTGTGTGTTATGTGATTAATCGTGTGTCGCTGCATGGGAAAGGGTCGCCTGCGAGCGTAGAAAGTAGCACTCATATGCATATGAAACAAGCGCACTCCAACTTCAACTTCAACTCGCACACATTTGACCACAGCCAACTCAATCACTTGCCTCGAATGCACTTGTTTCGCTACATCCAGCAGCAGCAGCAGCAGCAGCAGCTGCTGCAAACTTTCAAACTGATGTCCGCTGATTTGAGTGACAGGCAGAAGTACTCACTCTCTCTGTCTCTCTATCTCTCTTTCTCTATCTCTGTTCGCCTAGACGCCAGCAATTGAGGAAGTAATTAAACTTAAAATTATAATGTTACTTCTATATGGATCGACCATCGATCTTCATGATTTTTACCATGTGTGTCTACCATGCATTTGCGCTCTGAATAGCAATTTAGATTTATGTGCATATTTTCAATATAATTTGCTAAGTTTTCATTGCCTTAGCTCGTTGGCGGCGATCGCTTGAATGAAACATTTAGAGATTGGCTGATCGATGGCTGAAGATAAGCAGATGATTTCAATTTATATATTTGTGATATACGAATATTTATATATATATATAAACTTCAGTTTCAATCAAATTAAATCACGTTTATAGTCATAAAAAAAATTTCAATAAAATTGAAATTTAATCACTTAATTCAAAAACTTTACTCAAAAGATTTAAGCTTAGCTGTGCTGCTCATCAAATACAATTCTCTTCTCAACATTTTCACAGCAAACCCAATGATCAAAACAAAAAAAAAAAAAAAAAACAGTTAAATCATAGGGTAACCATGTTTCGTTATGCTTCAGGCTTTGTTTTTTGCTTGCGGCTTTTCTGGGTTTGTGGTATGCCAATTTAAGTATTTCTTGCTTGATCTTTGATCTACAATTTGAGACGCAGAGCAATGCGAAGGAGCCACAGACAGAAAGAGAGAGAGTGGGAGAGAGAGAGACAGATCTGGGACTGAGCTGGGCGGCCGTTAGATCAGCGCGATGCGATCTTTTTTCTTATGTAGGGAGTTGCGCATAGTTAGAACTTGTTTTTATTAGAGTGAGAGCGAGCGAAAGAGAGAGAGAGACAGAGAGAGGCGGGCTCTCCACGAAGAACAATGGAGAGGCGCCGCTTTCAAGTTCAAAACGTTGTCGTTGAGGATCGGTAAGGAGCGCGCCTAATTGGGTCAGCCGGTCTCGCACTGTGGCTTGAGCCATTTAATTGGATTACCGCCTTTTTATAATTTCTATAATTTTTGTATAGATCATTTATATTTTGGCAACACGCGCCTTCACAATTTCCCCTTTATGTACGAGCTACAGAAAACCAAATAGAGCAGAGCATGAAGAACTATAAAATGCTAGAATGCCAAGCTTATCAGTCGAGAGCAAATATTGCCCCATTGTTGCATTTGTCATCTGGCTAATGGAATGTCACATCTATGTGCTTGTTGTTTCTACTTTATCTGTCAGTTGGGCAAATAGCGACCGACACCAAAAAAAAAAGACATGAAAATAAGAGTATCTAAGACAATGACAACTACTGTATGAGCTGTGTAGATACTTTGGGTTCCGGGAAGACGGCTTCAGGCCAAGTTAAGCAGCAGTTGCAGCTCTATTAGCATTCCCAGAATTAAAAATAAAAAAAAAACTAGTTGCAGCTACAGCAAAGAGAGCTGGTGCAGGGCGAAGCTGAGGCAGAGGAGGCAGAGAGTCGTCCATAAATCTGTGCAGTCTCGCCCATTAATCATCATGGATGTCCGAGCCAATCATCACTTGCAGCCGCATTTCAACAGCAACTACTGCCCGATAGTGGCCGATAGTCTAGACAATCAGCCACTAAATAGAGCTCTAGGGCGTTCCACTAATGAGTTATGGGCCTAGCATTGTATAATCTTTTGTGGCTATTAGCCATTGATCTGAACACCGATTTCGTACTTAGTATATAATCAGCTCTGCATATGTAGGCGTTTACCATTTGGCCAAAGCTCCAAAATAGCCAAATTAATGGCTCTTTGTAATTACATATGTAAATGTGATTTGAAGCTAAACTGGTCACAATTGAGAGCTATACAAAAACAAAGATTTGAATAGACGTCGTAGTTGAGGCTGGCCTGGGAATATCTTTTGATGAGCACTTGAGCTCAGTTGCTGATTTATTGGATTTGGAATTAATGCTTCAAGCCAAACTTCAATTAAGAATCGAATAACAACAGCATGGATAACTTATTGTTGGGAACGAAGATTAAAGATTTTGGCAGGCACAAGATTCGAGAGAAAATAATTAAGAATTTGCCACATAAGATTTTGAAAGAAATATGTAGGAAAAATGTAGGAGCTTTAAGAAAGTATAAAATTGTTATTGAGATACTCAAAACAATTATGCAACAATTATTATAATTATAAGAAGAGTTATCTGTTTTTTTTTTATATAAAATATTTTATAGACATAGCAGGTATATCATATATTAGAAAATTTATTCTAAATTATAAATTTTAAAAATTTGAATTTAATTTTTTATATTTTCTCTAAAAGTTTTTAAGTTAAGCCTACATTTTTATGGGTTCTCAAAGATGAAAAATATGGTTTTAAATATTTTATGGCACATTAAATATTTTTTTAAAAATTAAATCAACATTTTTTATAGACTGTTTTGCACTTTCCATACGCATTGCAACTATCAATTGTTGTTGAATTTTTCTCGCCCATTTCTCGCACCTTTACGATATGAAATTCTTTTAGTAAATATTTCGTTTGCATTACACTATCATTATTATTATTATCAGTATCATTATTATTGATTATTATTATATTGCACTCGCTATTCCAAGTACGCCCAGCTAATGAACACCTTGCGCGCGTATTCTATAATCAAATTGTGGGCGTGTCGCGATCGCGCGAATATTAAATCGAAAACAGAAAAACACAACAAAATGCAAAGAATACCGAAAGATAATAATCTGGCGTGGATCAAGCGATCATCAAATCAATTTTCTTTCTTTGCATTGCAAATTCTTTTAGTTTTTTTTTAGTGTTGTTGCACGTTATCTACGTCGGTGGATCGGTGGAGACGGTCCGGTTCTGTCGAACGATCGATGAAGTCGCACGCTGCACAAATCAACATAATTGCCAACTGACTGCGCGTCGCAGCTTCTTCTCGCCTTCACGTTGCCAGCTGAAACATGCAACATGCAACCTGCAACTGGAGCGGAGCGCCAGTCACGTTGCGACTTCTTAGCTGCGGCGCGTGCGTCGCAAATCAAGTGCAAAAATAGATCAATCAAGCGAGCAATCAATCGACTCGAATCGAATCGCTTCAATCGCCATGGCAAATGAAATGATTTTTTTCTTCTCCTCTTAATGCCACTTCGTACGTGCCGCGACGTGTCACGTCGCGTTGTGTTTGTCGTGTGTGAGAAATATATTTAAAAAACCAACTGCGGGGGTTCGCAATTGGCTAGAATCAACAAAAAAATCTTCCAATGCTGATACGATTCAATTTTAAATTTATGTTTTTTGTTTTTCCTGTTCGGTTTTTGCCATTTCCGCAGAATTGCATACGGAGAAAAGAGGATTTGCTGTGTGTTGTCTTCTGTTGCCCGTTTACTTTTGCATTCTGCATAAACAAATTTTAATACACACTCGCACACACATACACTCGTACACCGGTACGTAACTCAAGACGAGACAATTTTGTTGTTGTTGTGTTTTTTTTTGTGTGGGGGAAGCCGAACGATTGTCATGTAACCAAACGCGCGCGCCGTCTCATTGCAACTGATCGCGATTTGTCCCAATCAGAGAATGTTGACCAAAAAGCCGAAAGCTGTTCGCTTCGAACATGTTGCAGTCGTGTTGCTAGCACATGTTGCCAAGCGGCTGGCCACATGTTGCCAGCGACAAGTGCGTTCGCAACAGAGCGAAGCTCATGTTAGAAATTTGTTCTGTTTTTAGGGGTTTTAAAGTAAGCAAACTTAAATATAAAATTTATTTTAATTTTATGTATTAAAAGTATGGAAAATATGCATAAATATTATTATTATTATTATTATTATTATATACAAATAAATATAAATATTATCATATTTTAAAATATATAAATATAAATATGAATATTATTGCATTTTAATATTTATATATAGAGCTGCTCAACTGGGTATGTTGCTCCTAGAGTTCATTTCTATTTAATAATCTTAGATTTGTTTATTTATTTTAACTCTCTTCACATTGTTTCCATTTTAAATTCCCTCCAATGAAATCCTATTTGCCAAGTGCTCAAGTGTTAAAATAAATATTTATCTACATTCGCGTTGTAGTGTTAATTCTGTGCTGTCCTGCTTTTATGTATGCAAAAAACTGCAGATTAGAAAATGAACATTATTTTATTATTAAATTCTATTTCCATCTCTGTTATTTCCATCTTAGTGATAAAACTAAATCATGTCAATTGATCTTAATATTTAACTTAATTAAAACTGATATAATTTGCTGCTGATCCTACAGATTAAATTGCTTGTGAAGCAAGTTTTAATTGAATTTTCTTTCAGATTAGATTTTATTTAATATTAGAATTTCTTCCGTATTCTAATTCCATAAATCTTCTATGTTATCACACACTTATGTCTAATCTTTTGTTGTAAGATCTTTGCTGACAGTCGGCGTTAGTCTACCCACTTCTGGCTCCCGAATAAGCCAACTAATCAACATAAAGCTACACTCTTTATGCCTGAGCTTATCTGTGCAAATGTGCACTTGAATCAAGTTATATATATATATATACACACTTATATATATATATATATATATATATATATATCTGGCCCACTGATGTATTATCCATTGCGGCTGCCACTTATATATTTTTCTTATTTTTTCAAGTCAAGAAACTCGGCACAAGGAAAACATCTTACAAATTTTCCATAAGCAGCAGCAGCAGCAGCAGCTACAAATAGCTTTGAGTGCTGCATATGGGCACCGCACCTTGCTACCAGCAGAAGAAGCAGCAGCAGCAGCAGGCCAATCCGCGCTAGACATGGCCAACAGCCCAGACAGACGGGCAGTGAGAGCCGTCTGGGACTAGGTCTGTTGCCACACAGCTTGGCGACAGGCATTGGCTCTGGCTGTGGCTTCGGCTTTGGCTTTGGCTTTGGCATTCCATGTCACAAACGCAGTTATTTATGCGCTTCAGACCAAGCCGACTGCCGGCAGTTCTATGACATTGTCACATGAACATGTCGCGTTAACCTTTCGCGCCAAAAACAACAACAACACAAAACATAAACAACATCAGCAGGAGCTCTTATAAATAAATGTTTAGAGAAAAACAAATCCTAAGCTAACAAAAAAAATTAAAATAAAAAAGAAATAGAAAAACTTATTATTCCGCACTCTATGGAAAAACTGTCAATATTTTAATTGCCAAGCCTGAAAATGCAGCCGGTTCGTGGCAGCAGCTCTCCACCTGCATCACCTCCTTTAAGATATACCATGTTGTTGTTGTTGTTGTTGCCATCAACGTCCACTGCGTGTGTCCGCATTCTGCGGGAAAATCATTTTTATATACCCTGTTCTACAAAATGAGAGGGGTATGCAGCGCGTGCAAGTTCAAGCGAATAGATAGAATGTAAATATTTGTATTTACTCTCTTACTCATATCACTATATATATCGATTAACCAATACATCGATATATATAAATCAATATTCACATGCCCAAATCTATTTTTAATAATAACTTCAACTAATTTTATAAGATCGTTAAGAATTCGATATTTCATTTACAAAAGCTAAAATTACAATGATTAGTGTGTTGTTATCGATAATTGGTAAGATCAGGAACTCGTATCAGTAGATACTTTTTCTGCCAGCTCCAATCATGAAAACAGATTTGCGTCTCATTAATTTTAAAGTCATTGCAGATCTTTCGCTAACTCCTTCTAGGGTATCTACATGGCTAAGCACTCTCGCACAGAATACACTTGTTTCTTCTTATTTTCTGCGACTTTTTCCAATAAAGTAAATGCTGCACGATGCGTGAGTCGCATTTTGATGCAAGTGTTTCGATTGCTTTTTTCGTTGGCCTCAACTAGTTTTTGTTATTTTTTTCGTTAGCTTTTCATTTCTTTGTGTTTTGTTGTTTTTTTTTCGGCAGCAGCTAAGTGAACGATAAAAATGTCAAAAACAACAAAATGCTCTCGAAATTATGGGCCACGCATAACAATAATCGGGCAGCAAAGTTTTCTAATTCCATTGAAATTGCGTCGAGACAACAGAAAACTTAATTAGGGGGCCCCCAATAAAAATTACGTATGCAAAATGAGACGCAGACGGAGGGGAGCAGCAGCTAGACCCCACGCACCAGGGCAACTGCATTTGGACTCAATCAAGATCATGTGGTTGTGGCTCTGAAGCTGAATTGGGAACTGGATCTGGGTCTGGGTCTGGGTCTGCTGTGCAGTCGAAAATACCAGACGCCGAGCCACTTTTGTTCAATTTCTGATTCAATTCAAACAATTAAAAACACGTGCAAAGTCTATAAATATGACATGAGAGCGATCTGGCCAAAAGCTGCCTTGCGGCCAGTATGAAGTCACATTCTTAGGCAAAATAAGGTCAAGAGTTGCTTAATAAGACATGATTGAGCGTAAAATCAAAGACTTTTGTATAAACAAAAGAACAAAAGCCTTGAATTAAACAGCAAATTATAGTACAATATAGATTTATATGCAATAATGTAGAGGGAGACTTTGTATGGAATTTTGGAATAGATACAAATACATTTTGGAACTGATAAAATATATAGAAATATATTAAAATAATAATAATATATTAAATAGATACAAATACATTTTGGTACTGATAAAATATATAGAAATAATAATAATAATAGATATTAAATAAATTAAATAACAATAAATATATTTAAAAAAAAGAATAATAGAAGTTGAATTTGGCATAGATTTTATAATAATTTGTACAATTTTATTTATGCTCAAATATATTTTTTTTTTGAGTACTAATATATCTCTTATGAGAGCCTAGTAGGATATTTTCTTGGAAATGTTATATTATTATTAATTTACTTATAAATTTGCTGAGAAATCAACTGTGGTCACTAGCAAGCTTCGATAGACTTTCCAAGTCAAGTTAGGAAGAGCTTATTGGGCCTAAAGTTTAGCTAAAGAATTTATATTTAAGCTTTTCTGTCTAAAATACTTTTCAATGTATGACAGTCTCTTTGTCTTCCTCTCTCCATCTTTCTCTTCCAACTTTGTCTTACATGCTAAAAAGAAATGGAAAAACAACCTCACCTGCCAGCAACTGCAACGTTCGCTGTCAAAGTCAAGCCCACGAAAGACCAACACACACGCACACTCACACTCACACACAATCACTTATACACTCAGCAACCGAAATCTTTTAAACCTCTAACTGGAAACTAACAATAAGTAAATGCAAAGATTTAAATCAGCTACAGATTTGTTGCGGCCACAAAAAGAAGAAAAGAAACAAGAAGTTGCAGCAGGAGAGACATATGGAGTACTGTGCAAAGCTTAGGAAAAACTTTGGCCACGAACAGGAAATCCTACACACACACACCGAGATTTTCATTGCTGTGCAGCAAATTATCAAAACGCCAACATCTTTTTGACAAACTGCGAACAGCCAGACCCGCTTTAGCCAATACTCCCCGCGCTAGTCCATGGAATCGAGTGCAGCGAACAAGTCGCAGCTGTCTCTGGTGGTCCGCGCATTTCTCACTGAAGAGCACACGAATTGCCATTTGATACCCTGTGCGTGGCATAGGAGGGTATGCTGAAATTCAGGCAGTTCGTGTAAATGTTGAAGAATATTTTATTTATATCTGTACAGACTGCTTAGACGTACCTGGCGTATACTTGTTCTGCACTATGAACCTCAAGTTCATTAGAAGTTTCAGCCGATTAACAGATGCAAAGGCTGCAGCTGCCAAAATAGCTTACTGCTAAACAGAGTTTCAATCGACTACAGGGCATTTGCTAGAGCATCCACTCTCTACTCTCTATAGAACTACTCTCAAAAGTACTTTTTCTTCGTATGCTTTTCTGATTTGTTGCGATCGCAATCGCGCGCTGGCTTCATATATGTGAAAGAGAGAACGTTTCGGGTTTTTTGTTTTGGTATTCTGAGCATTATTTACGGAGCAACGTCCATTACACGGCTCGTTGCGAGAGATGCGCTGCGACGATTGACGTGTCTTACTGTAATTTTTCATGCAATGATCTTAACTTATGGCATCCGCATCGCCTCTCGCCTCCCGACTCACTCACCCTCTCCCTCTCGCTCCCTCCCATTCAACGCATCGTTGACCTATTGAACCATAATAAATGCGCCGTGCGCGCAGCCGTCTTGTCGCACATGTGCCGAAAGGACCAAAAAGAGACGGCGTTTTGGCTCTACTACCAAAATAAAAAACAAACTCTACCCAAGTCACGTTCTGGCCACTTAGAACCTGTTCTTGCCGCTACTTTTCTCGCATGAATCATTATTTGTTATGCCGAAAGCTTGCAGGCAGGCAGCCAGGCAGCCAGGCAGGCAGGAGGAGTGCGCTGGCATTCGTGTAGGACTCTTTGGGACAGCTGCAAGTTTGGCCAGTTGCTTACGCTTTGGGCGCAGTCGCCTCTGTCTCGTTTGCGATCATTTGTGATTGATACTATTTATTGGTTGTTTGGATCTTAGCCGGGCCAGAGCAAGAGACAGAGAGAGAGAGAGAGAGCGTTTTACGCATGTGTTGTAGGGTTGTCGAGTTATTTGTGAAATTAAAAGATGAGAATTGAGAATGAGACTTTCAGTGCACAGCTTCAAGCAATGGTAGCTCATCACAGCAAACTTACCTAGGTTCAATAAGTTGTTAACTGATAGCTGAAGTCTGTACTATTTGCTTTGGTTCAGTTGACTTGTCAACCCTCGCATCGCATTTAACTCTACCCCTTGTGAAGGGGCTTATCCTTTCGTATACTAATCGCCCCATTCAGTCTCTAAGCGTCTATTGATGAAAGAATTTCACCAGCGGCTGTCGTTGCCACTTTTTTCAATTTCTACCGCTGCCTGGGCAGCTGCTTGGCTGCAGCTCCATGGGCATTATTATAGATTAAACTCGTGGAGCTTTTGCTTTAGCATTTTTTTTCGTATGTTTATCTATGTGTGTATGATTGGACGTGCGCGTATCCGGCCGGGCTACAAGAAAAGCGTGCGAAAAAGTGGGCGTCCTCGTCTTGGCGCAATCTTCGACCTTTTGATCTGTTTTCTAAGCCAGCGGCATCGGCAGAGAAGTCGCCGTCGACTGCGTCAGCGACCGAAAGTGTTGGCAACATTTTTCTGTAGATTTTTGTTTTTATTTTTCATTTCAGCTGCAACATTTGCGGCAGTTGCAACTTCCTTTGCGTGCCAAGTGCAAATGCATTACATTTTAACGTTACCTTTAATGTTGCTGTTGCCTTCACCCTCCCTCCCTCTGCCTCTCTCTCTCTCTCTCTAGACCCCCACCCTGCTAGCCCCTAGCCACAACACGTTGCTGTCGTCTTGATTTTAATTGATTTTTTCGGCTTGTTGTTGCACTCGTCGGCAAAGCTTTTGTGTGTTTTTTTTGTCTGATATGAGAACATGTTGTTGCTGATGTTGTTGTTGTTGCCATGGGCGAAAGTTGGTCAGGCAACAGTTGGAGTGAAAGGGGTTGGATGCTTGGGGGTAGGGGGCTAGCCACAAGTAGACGTGCGGGCTCAAGTCTTTTCTTCTCGCTTTTGGGTTACACTAGAAACTTATCAATGCTTAGATTGTATAGATAGAGGTAAATTTTTATGATTTATATATATATAAACATATATAAATAAAGTCTGTATGCTATAATAGTCAACTATAGCGATTGATTTACATATTAAGTATACGAGATGCTAAGCAGTCAGGGCAAGATATTTTTAAAAATATTAAAAAATATTTTTGAAAATATTTATGAATTAGCTTTATGACTTTTAAGCATGGCATCAAATAATTATTATGCATAGAAATTAAAATTAAAATTTAATACTTATTATGAATGCCTTAAATAAACAATAAAATGAGAGAAAAAGCTGCTTATGAATGGCTCAAAGATGTGAATGAAAAAGTCAAAAATAGGATTAGAAATTTAAGCAATATCAGCATCAGCCTCTTCCACTAGCGCCACGCATTTGCAACTCTTAGGCAGATAATGATGATATATGGATAAGAGTAAAAAATGCATTCTTAGCATTTACCCTTAATGAATAAAACCAGTTTCACATGGCAGTTGCTCAAACTAAATGCTAGAAAGTTTGCTCTCTTAGTTGAGCCAATCAATTATTCAGCTGACCTGGCAAAACAAACAGTAAAGCAACATGCAACTTGCAACAAGTGGCAACTCCATTAAGAAAAGCAAACTGTTTGTGGACGAGCCGCATTTGAAATGGACTCCCGCCTTTTGGCAGCCGCAAATTTATGGCGTCTGTCATCAATTGAAATTAGCAATTTTGTTTAATTGCAATTTACTTTTATTGAGCCAACAACAATTTCCGCTAGACCGAAATGCATGAAGCGATGATCAACGTTGTCGGCTGCTCGCTGTTCGTTGTCCGTTGTCGGTTGTCGGAGGAGTTGTTAATTGCACTTGTGATTTACGTTGTCGAGTGTCAATACACGCAATCCCAAAACGCAGATCGTGGGCTGGATCATGGGTTTCAGTTTAAAGCGAATGCACTTTGATTAAATGCATCTTCTCTACGTCTCTCTCCCTCTCTCTCTCTCTCTCTCTGTGGTTCAGCTTGCGTGATGAAAGATGAGGCTGCGAAGAAGAATTGTAGATTGATGCTGTTGCAGGCGGCGTTGACGGACCATTAGAAAGTGCATCAGGTAACGCCCACCAAGCTCGAGTGTGTGTGTGGACCTCGGTGCTGGTATCTAAATGCATTTGACATGTTTTGCGGTCACATTCTAAGGCATAAAACTAATGGTACCGCAAACTACATACATTTAGCTTTGGAAAACAAGTAATAGGGCTTAGGCGAGTGTGCTGGACTAGCAGATGCCCTGTACGTGCTAAGTCAAAGCCTTTTCTTTATTAGCTTAGTGTAAATTATATTAATTTATAAATTATATTAATTAATATCAAATTTAATGGAAAAACTCAGCTAGGAGTGCCCAAATGCCCTTAAAAGTATAGGCTGTATATCGATAAATATTTTTTAAAGCACAATTCATATCGATAACACTTATCAATTAGTTATTTCTAATGGTTTGAGTTGCCTCTAACTTTGTAAATGATTACAGGGTATACGAACTATCATCGAAGTCAATTACTGAAGATTTTTTACGATTTTTTAATGTTGAAAGCTTTGCATAACCGTAAAAAATGCAACAGTCAAGCCGCTGTCGTCGTCGCTGCCTCTCAAAAACTGTGAACTAGGCTGGGGGCGCAGTCTCAGACGATGAGTCAAAAGTTTTATGAGCCCCAACGAGCACACACACATGAACTCTAATAAAACAGCCAATTATAACGGTAAGCGTAATTTTGCATGTCCAGGCATTAGTATTGGTGAGCTTTTGAAAGCTCCGTAGTCTGGCAAGCCAAAGCTAAAGCCCGGCTTCATGTGCATGATCTGCGTTCGTGTGAAAGCAACCAAAATAAATACAGAAAAACTGTCACCTGAGCTGACATAAATTGCTCCATATGAATTATATGCACAGAGACCACACAGCTCTTAGAGAATATGACAGCTGGCCAGCAGATATACTACACATGTATATAAGGTTGTTCGGGCCTGCGACTCTTTTGAAGTTGCAACAATGTGACCAACTGCTGCCGCCTCCCTGCCGCTCGACACATGAGAAATGTTGGCAACTTTATCAAGAGCACAATTTAAATGTCAAGTTGATGACGTTACGTGTCTGTTGCCCTGGGGGCTGGAGGATGTTGGCGTTGTCGCAGTCCCAGTTGCAGCCATGGACCACAACCAAGACAGATGACTTTAGCAGCTGGCAAAACGCAAGCCTCGAAACGGAAGTGCAGCAGTCTAAACACATTCATATACTTCTGCTGCTGCTGCTGCTGCTGCTGCTCTCTGAGCAGAGCATGGGAAGTGCTAATCGGGCACAGCACGAAACACGACCAAAGGCGTTTGGCTGTTGAAGATGAGAGTTGATGAAGTAACGCAGCAGGCGGGCGGCAGAGAGGTAAGCGAATGCAAATGTTCCAGACACAGCAAAATCTGATTGTGGTAAATAGAAACGCACAATGCTTGACTAGTTGCCGGGCAAATTATCATATACGCAACGAAATATGAAAGAATATGAATAATATATGAGTGTGGGCAGTGTAAAAATATGCAAATACTGAATAAGCAGCATAAATGAGTTATAATTCAGTTGCTGCGGGGCATCATTTAGTGCATTCTTGAGCTGAGAACTGTCTAGCTTGAATAAGTGCCTAAGAGCTATTATTTAGTTTGAAGCAAATAATAGTCATAGAAGCTAATTCTCTTAATGGCTTCGTTTAGCTGCTGCTGCAAGTAGCTTATTTACTTATCTAATAAATAAGCTTAAGTAGAGTCATAGGCAAAGGCTTTTATGCTACTTGTTTAATATTAAATAATAAACAATTTAGAAACTGTTGTAGAAATCGTCAAATGAATGAAAAATAGCCTTAAACTAACAAGAGCCTAAATTGCTTTTGCATTAGAAATCTTTTAGATACTATGTATTTTGGATTAATATAAAATATCTGCTCACTAGAAACATTATTTTATTTTTATTTTTCATTTATCTAATTCTGTATCTAACAAAATTCGAGTTCGTTAAAGCCAAAGCACTCTTAAGCCTTTACTTTACGCTTAGCTATACATTAATGAAATGCATATTAGTTACTAGAAACTTCATATATCCCTTAACTATATAGAGCATACTAGATATTTTATATTAAATTTGAGTTCTTAAATTTAAATTTGAGTCTTTAATAAACAAGACTTTTAACGTTTTGAATCTTAATCTCAAATCTACATAAGTCCATCAATTTGACTAGATATTTCTATATATTATCTTTGTTATTAATGTTAAAATCTTAAAGATTTAATATAAGAGCAACTTCCATGGCATTTACCATTTTTGACCAACTATTTAATATACTTAGCTCTTGTAATCTAAGCTGATAGAACAGAGCTCTTAAAGCTTTCTTAATGGCGCTTAAAGTGCATGCTTCAATTGTCTTGCTGTACTCCAAGCTAACTTCGCCAGTATTTAATTGATTTTACTACTTTCAGCTAGAATTTACTAGAGTGAAATTTGTGTTTAGCATACATCATTATATATAAAACAATCAATAGTGATATCTTATTATATTTATATATATATATATATATTTAAAAGAGACTATTAGAATATATTGTAAGGAGCTCAGAAAGGTTTAACTATTGGGAATTGGCTTTTAATTATAATTTTTAAACCCCTAACACTATTGTTTAGTTATGCAGAATATATCAATATATTTCTAAAATCTAAGTTATCTTTTTCAGTCCTAACTAGTTTTTTAGTATATAATTATATAATTTCTATATTTTCTACTACAACTCAGCCAAGTCTAGTCTCTCAACTGCCATTTGGCACTTTGCTTTTATTCTTAGCTTATGCCATACAGTCTTCCCTAGTTATGAATGATTTGGGTGATTCATCACTGGCAGCTAAAGCGCAACAATGAAATCATGTGTGAATTAACGTGAATACGCGGGGCATTGCTCGTTAGTTCAACTTTATAACATGATTTGCCCAGTTGTTGCTGCTGTTGACCGGCATGCAAAAGGGCTCGACTGAGCAGACGAGAGTAACAAGATCATTAAAGTGCCGCATTTGCCAGCATAACCCAAATGCAGACACAGTAGCCACAGCCACCATAAATAAGGCAGGAATCTCCATCCCCCTCTTCCTCTCTCACTCTCGCTGTACAACAAAAATTATGAGTGAAGCGCAGGCTTGAGGGAAAAGCAGCGCAGCAAGTGAACGAAGGGGGAGTCTTGGGGGGCTACAGTCGAAAAGCAAAGCATGTTGTGTCGTCCAACGGTTTGGGTTATCTTTTTGTTGTGCACCGCCTCGGGAGGTTAGTCACACATGCGCGGTGATAATTCAACACGGCAACATTAAATGGTAGCAACAGCAGCAGCAGCAACATGTTGCCGGTGTCTTGTTAGAGCCGGCTACGGCAACAGTTGTTGTTGGCGGCGCGAAATCGTGACAAAGTGCTGCCATTGTTAGGCGCAAATGAAGAAAATGCCATTGTGGAAAATCTCTTGATGCGCGAAAAACAATTGCCTCGCTTGTTGCCTGTTGCTTGTTGCTTGTTGCTGGTTGCTTGCTACGCTTGTTGCATGTTGCTGCTGCCGTGAAAACGTTTGGCGCACGTTTTGTAATCAATCAATGCGCTGCCTGCTGCTGCTGGATCAGCGAAAATTGTTTTGGCCAGTATGTTTTGTAGGCAAAACAAAAGCCTAACGAGTTGACATTCGAACAAACAGCACATGTGATTGAGAGAGAAGAGAGTTGGGAGTAAGAGATAGAGCTCTGAGTGTAAGTTGAGTGAAGTTCAACCATGTGTTCAGGCGTGATTTGGCTATAAATTGAAGATCATATATAGAGCATATAAAGGGTTGTAAGGTTGAAGGGGGAAAAAAGAAAATTTTAACTATAATCAAATTGAGATTGAAGAGAAGAGGAAAATAATGATAGAGAGAATGAGAGAGATAGTCATATAAAAGTAGTAGTTTTATATAGAGAAGGTAGTTGGTAGCACATAGGCTTGCTTAACATATAATTTGGTAGATCAAATTGACATACTTAATAATATTCTAGTCATTCATTCAGGTCAAAGCTTACTTACATCAGATACTCAATAAGAGTTTCGATTTGGTAGAGTTTGCAAAGTGTTTTGATTCGAATTCTCTCTAAAACTCTATTCGATGACTCTTGTACTGATGCTAGAGAAATGTGTAAGGAGATATGTGTGCAAAAGAGGATAGCAAATGCTTAAATGATAAATTTAAACCCTTTTTAAAGGGTCTACATAAACAGATTCTATTTAGAATCCAAAGAGAGGGCAGAGAGGTCAATAGATAGTGCTGAATATAGCTCATAGCAATAGGAACTCTTCTTCTAAAAGGCTAGAATTTTGTATTGAAAATTGTGCCAAATTTATGAACATTTAATAATACAAAGCTGCAACTCTTTCTGAATACCTGATTTCTAAAAGAATCAAATCAAAGTTAAATAAATACCATAGACACTGGAGCTCTTCAGCTACATCTGTCTTGATTATTTTCCATTTCGAATCTTATCTGATCTGCAATACAAAATAAATTTCTAAGCAATAAATCCATTTCTCATCAGCTTTTGGCATTATAAATCCTTAAAATATAGAATTTTGTCACATATGTCTTCTATCAATTATACATATCCATTTATATGATATATATTTCCTTTGCTTTCTCTATGCTCTTAACTTCTGTTCTCACTATAAAATATGACAGAACAATTCTCACAGTTTTTCATCTCTCACAGCACAATTTTACGATCAGCTAAAAATCACAGCTACAGCAATAATTTGAACAAGCTCAGCTAGTTTTTGTTTCATCTTTGCTCTATGACGATCTAGCGGTCGCACCTGGCTTTCATGCTGCCCGTTTGGCTGCTAAATAAAAGCCAATACTCAAAGGCTATTTATTTTCATAGATAGTCAATGAAAACTAAGCCCAGACAATTGCCAGTCATAAAGTTGTTTGATATTCATTCATAAAAGACAAACGAACAAATAAACGGAACTATAACATAAATTATAAAACCAAAACCAAAAAAAAAATCGAAAATTGAAAATGGAAAATTGAAAATCAAAGACAGGCGCGTCAGTCGCTCGGGCCGCAGCTCATGAATGAAATGCAATTGATTTTATGTTTACTTCACGAGATTCTCAAACTTGGCTAATTTTATGGCTAGCTAATTTTTATGAACCGCTAAAGCGCTACGGAAACCCCAAATCACAGAGCTCTCAGCGTCTGCTACACACAGCCCACAGACGTTACAGTTGCCGTCAGCCATTTGACCCTAATGAACTGACATGCCGCAGCGACATGCCTCTTGCTTCGGGCAGCGACTGTGCTGTGAGGGTAGGGGGCATGGTGCGGCGCTTGCGCATCCGCGGGGCGCCCACCGCCAAAAAGCGTCCGCCCAGCGCACTTGGTGTATGTTGTAACTGCACACACACACACACTCACACTAACACAGTTTATTGACTGGAAATAATTTATTAATTACTTTGTGCCTTTTTGTCTTTATTGCATTTTTGTGCTGCATACCTCGTAATTTATTGAAAATGGCTCACAGAGCCTATAGGCGGTTAGCCTTTGCTGTTCTGTGTAGACGAGACCTTTGGGTCTATGGAAACGAGAGTAAAGCTGTATTTCTTGAAAATTATTTTAGTTAATAATAATTTGCGCCAATTTACTTGAATAAATTGAGAAGATCTTAAGTGTTGAGACAGTGTAAATGATATAAAAGGTAATTCGAATAGAGTTACAATTATAAAATTGTTGTTAAAATTTTTGGTGCAGGAGGAAATCTTATAGAATTAATGAAAGTATACAAATTTATTTCTTATTATTTTTTCTAATTACGAAGTTCTTATTAACCAGATTATTTCATATTATGTAAATTCTAGAAATTTTTTCGTTTACAAGAAAACTTTAATTATTTTACAGGATATATGCCCATCAAATCCATGATCTTTTTGTACAAAATTGATATATTCCTTACATTATTACATTCTTTACTTATACAAGGTGTCTCTGCAGTCATCCATTCTCGCATTTTACTCATATTCCGTTTAAGCAATCTCAAATAAATAGGGTATCTATTATACCAAAATTAGGATACTCAATTAAATACGTATATAGGGTATCTCATCGGTCTGAGATCTCTTCTCTTCATCTTCAAATACAGCGAGTCTCATCAGTCAGCCATTTCTTTTCTTCAACTCTATTTACAGGGTATTTTTCTGTCAGCTCTTATTCTCCACTCTTACTTTCCATTCATGTTTTTATTTTCTTTAATTAATTTGATTTCCTCAACAAAAAAATATATAAAATCATTTGCTGATAAGTTTTCTATTTTCTATTTTCTTTTTTTTTTGGGTGGCATTTTGAGCTTAAGATTAAAAATATTTTTTATTTGATGTTTTCGGAATGTTTTGTAAGCTGCCCGCCTGATTAAAAAGTGGATTTTCATCTATAAATTATATTTAGAATTCTCTCTTTCATTCGGACAAGTTTATGAAGTGTCAATAAAAGTGCAAATGAGGCAAACGCTGGTGTGACAAAGCTGCCTTCAAATTGAGCTCATTTTTTCTAATATATATAATTTGAAATACAATTCGAGCATAATAAAAACTGTTAAGATTGTGAAGAATAGTTTTGTATTAGTCAAAGTAAATTGTGAAATTCGAAAGAAAAAGAAATAAAAAGTTTTCATTAAGGGAATTTTCGAAAAGCCATAAAAATGAAATGAAATGAAAATAAGTGAAACTTTGATATAAAGTAGAAACAGAATCTTTGAAGTAGCAGAAATTGATCGAGTGCAGAAAGCATAAAAACTGTATAGAAAAAGAATTTTTGGTATAAACTTTTACCACAAAAATAAAATAAAGCAAATTTCGAAATGTTTCAATCAAAATGGAGACTTGCTTTAATTAAACTAATGATAAATCAAGTTATAAATTTATTTATTACTTATATACAGCAGGAAGATACATAATATGACGACCTCATCAGCTGAACTCTATTGATCCCACACACACTCAAACTATATATGGAACTGAGCAGACACGATTATTTCTTTCCATGAGTTCTTTGCCCAATTTGGTTGAATGTGGCCATAAATCTCGGTGCCTTTGTAGCGATTGCAGCACGTTGGCAACAACGATTTGCACTCGAAGAACATTTGTGTGGCAGCAATTAAAATCACACTACACGATCGGGCTCGGGCTGCAGCAGACGTGCTTAAAGGCCATTTTTGTTTTTGGACACTTTTCCGATAGAGCAGCACAAACATGGCCAAGATAGAGATACAGAGTACAAGAAGCAACTGCAGTTCACAGAGAGACAGCTCATAAATTAGTTAATCAGAAAGGTGTTTTATTATCCCTCCCTCTCCCTCTCTCCCTCTCCCTCTCTCTTTCTTTTTGCCTACAGTTTGTGAGGCATTGCTGGTTTTAAATTGTTAGCAAATTGTTCCTTGTTCGAGCGAACATTCATTAGCGTCAAATGCTTTGCATGTGTCCTCTCGTTTTAGCCAATTTCAGTCTATTAACTGTTTTGGCCAGAGCGACAATTCGGTTTACAGTTAGACGCTTTATGTCACAAGTCGCTGGGGAATTATTTGAAATTTATTGCCACGTGAGGCCGAGGATGCTCTCTTGCTCCATTTCCAGTCATCATTCGAGCCGAGATGCGTTGACAGGCCAACAACCACTTGTCACAGCAGTTGCCGCTGCCGCTGTTGCTCCATTTTGTCCATTTAGACGCTTCTTGATTACCTTGCTGCGACATTGCGACTGGCCAGCCATTCGAGTCTCCGTCCCAAGTCTCGCCCCAAGCGTATAAAGTTGCTTTTTGTATTTGCAATTTTCTGTCTTGTCTTTGGCAATTGTGAAAAAGATACTAGCTAAACACACACACACAGATACACACACAGACACACACACAGGCCATAAAGTAAAATGTTTTCGATTCAGTTTTGTACCTGTTTACTATAATATTTTGTAATTGTTGTGGCCCAGTTAACAGCTGAAGCATCTCAAAGCGTTTGTATAAAACATAAATTTAAACTAGATAAAGATTTTAATATAATAAGGTATAGATAGATAGTAGATATTAGATAGTAGATAGTAGATATGAGATATGAGATATGAGATATGAGATATGAGATATGAGATATGAGATATGAGATATGAGATATGAGATATGAGATATGAGATATGAGATATGAGATATGAGATATGAGATGTCAGATGTGAGATATGAAAATGAAATGGATGAATTACTTGAGATACTTTAGGTGTATGCATACGCTATATAGTTGAAGGCCTACTTTGAATGCTATAAAGTGGAGTAAGACTTAGTAAAACATATACAAATTGGTCTATCATAATTCATGCCGCACATTAAGATCTTAAGCCAATTTTCTTATAGCTTTATATCCAATTATTTTCCCATGTCCAACTTGAAACATTCTCGCACAACAGACAGAGACAGAAACTGGGGCACTTAAGGAGCTCATTTGCATTAACAATTTGGCAGTTGGCCTGGTCATTAGCGTCGACAGCGATAGCAACAACAACAAACAGTAGCACGTGCGTTAGGCTCGCAAATTTATAACCCACGCAGAAAACGTACAAAAATTTAGATGTATATAAAAATCGAAACCAAAGTCTTTGGCTATCTAAGAAATTAAGCAGCAAACGGCGCATACATTTAGCCGCTGGTCATATTTTGTAATCAGTTCCATTTGCCGCTCACCGAAAGACATGCCACAGCAGCCGCAGCCGCAGCCACAGCCACAACGGCAACCACAGCAAAGTCTCAGACAGCATGGAGCCAACGAGATGGTGTCCAGTTTTTAGGCACCGCGAGAAACCACTTTGGCAATCCAAGTCAAGCGGCACATATTTCTTGCCGTTGTTGTTTCTGTTGCTGCGGTTGACATTTTTATGGACATTGGTATGCCCAGCGACTGGGCAGACCCCAAAATAGAGAGAAAAAACAGCAAAAAAACAAAATCAAATCGAAAATCGAAATGCGAAAATTGTCATTGCCTAGCATTTGACTTTGCTCCATCTCAACTTTGAATTTACGTTTCGCCCAAAAAGCTGATTAGTGCAACAATTTCAAATATTTGTGTTAAATACCTCGAAATTAATTGCAGTTGTGGGCTCGCTCGCGCGGCTGCCTCAAAGACTGCCACAACATGAAGTTATATCAATTGAGAGAGGGCAAATCATTTTGTGCTTTGGCGATGCCGAATATAAAAAGTCTTTCAACGAATCAACAATTTGATTAGGTTAAAAGTATCTGATTTGGTTAGCCACAAATAAGAGACAGTTTGATTAGCTAATACGCTTTGAAAGCTCATTAAATTAATAGTTGCTAATCTGTGAAAACCAATTTGAGGCATGCAAGATCTAAATGCGTTAGGAAGCTTACGGAAGTTTGTTTTAGCTACAAAAGTTTACTAAATTAAAGCGATGGTTATATAATGCAATCAGCTGAATGTAAAAAAAGTAAAAAAAATTAATGCAGAAAGTATAAGCAAACATTTGAAATTCAACCTGAGGAAGCCTTAAAGCTACACGAAGTAATTAATAAAGAATTAACTGGTACTGGAGCTTTGCAAGCACCTTAAGCTAGTGAAAAGTTTTTCAAAGCACATGAACATAAAAAGTTGTTAAAGAGATTGTACTGCTAAGCAGAACTTTTCAATCTTTTAGCAAACGAAAGCTCGTTAGCTTTTGCTTTTTGAATTTTCACAAGCTAAAGCCGTTGAAAAGTGATAGACTGGGTATAATAGATTTGTTCAGCTGTATGTAAGAGGCAATAGAAAACGTGACTAAGAACATAAATTATACATTTATAGAGTAGATATATGTGAGTACTTTAGATTAGTTAAAATAGCCGATTCAGTATAATTGTCACTCATTGGATCTCAAGAAACAAAGGAGCTTCTATTAAAGCAGTTCAATACTTATGATTTTTTAATTTTAATCATTTTTCAGTGGGCACTCTTTATTATTAAACTATATTCAAAATTAGAAAACAAAACGATTTGGAGGCAAAATATTCAGCTTTGTTTCATATACTTTGCTGGCAGGGTATCTGCTAGTCAAGCTGCTCCTACTAAAGCCCACTTCCCTATTGGAATCAATTTTTATTAAAACTGACTTAACATCAAGCTGACTGACTGATCCCTCTAAGATTTTTCATCTATTCATTTTCTTTTAGCTAGCTCTTAACAGTGTTTTTTTTTCGCAGTTTAGTGGCTTTCAGCGCAAAGTTTTTAACAAAGCTCCATAAAAGACGTTAAGCACTTCAAACGAGTCTCTTAATCACACTTTTCATAGCTAATCTAGTATCTTGAGCTGTTGACTGGTCAGTTATTTTTCTTGCAGCCACTCGGCGTGGGTGTTGGCTATGAAAGTTGTTGGGGTTTGAGGTTGTGGCAGCAGCTACTGTGCGGCTACCGTTGTGCATGGAAGTCAATTGTCATTTGGCTTCAAAAGATAGTCAGATGCAACGATAAGAGAAAGAAAGGGAGAGAGAAACTGAGAGAGAAGTCAAGAGTTGACAGATTAAAGTGTCAGATTTGTGGTCACTGTACACTCAGTGGCTGCCAAACTGTGGCATTAAACTAACGCCAAACAGTTCGTTAATTGAGTATAATAGCCAGTTGTTGTTGCAGCATGCAACATGTTGCAAGCAGCTGCAGACTCTTCAATCAAGCTACATTTGCGACTCTTGACCCTAATGAGTTCTTTTGTAATTCATTTACTTGTGATTATTTGTAGATTTCCTTCTTCTTAGCCAAGTTCGCACCAGCAAATTTTTGCTGGCCATTAAATAATCTTGAATATTTATGCCGTCATAACTTAAATTCCAGCCACGGAGTTCATAAATCATTTGTTTTCCTGTCAGTCGACTCTAAACTTTAGCTGTTGACTGCGATTGTTTTGCATAAATATCTTTGGCATTGCTCCAAAAATGAAAGCATTACGAAATCTAGCTGTGGGCCGTACACGTTACTTTGTTTCAGCTGATCTGCACCTGAATTCTGTTATAATTTATGGTTATAATAAATGTGTTTTGGGCGAGTGACATTGGGGGAGGAGTTGACACTTAATCTGCAAATATTTTACACTTGTATTGAAAGTGGGGAAATAGGTTAATGCTAGAAGTTTGACTTGAAGATGATGTAGCAGCACTTGAAGTGACACTGGATAATGGATAGATCTTTAGAACTAATAGAAATATGTTTAGAAACAGAGAATAGAGTATTGTATATGAGCGTAAATATCGTATATGTCTTTTATAAGAAGGCAGAGGGATTCTCGTATATTCCTATATATCATATACATCATACATATCGTGTATATTGCCTATCTTCACAGAATGTTTGCAGTCGAAGTATGAAATATCATTCACATATTCATCATATCAAGAGCCATTGAAATGTTCACTCTAATCATCATTATCATAATCACGATTATTATATATTGAAGTCTTATTTTGTGTTCTATGCACACCCACTGCATCCACACATCATTCACTGCTCATTATGCGTTGCCATTGTAAGCAGATATCCCTCACGGACTGTGGGCAGTTTGCCTTGAAGTTCAAGTCTTTGTTTTTTGTATCATTTTTTAACACCCGACGGACAAAAGGCAAAAAAAAGCAGTTATATTACAAGCTGTACTCAAATAACAATTTATTGTTTTGTAACGCGGCTGGGCAACAAACCCAAAGTGCAGCTAAAAGAAACCACTCGACTGGGCTCTTCTTCTATTATTCTTCACTTTTCTACTACTTCTTCTTCTTCTTCTTCTTCTTTTACAACAGCCTAAGCGAGGCTTTGTACTTGAAGAGGCACTCGAATTGCATAAGCCAAAAACGTTGACTTTTTCTAAATTAAAAAACTTTTTCGTTAACTAATTATTTAAAGCTTTGCTGAAAAGGGGAAAATGTATCTTATATTTAGGCTAAGGTTAGGGAAAAGGGCTTTCAGATTTATCTGAAATTTCTGTTTAAGTGTTTATAATGAAAACAAATTCATAAAATAATAAATAATACAAAATAAAATATTAAAAAATAAAGAGAAATTATTTAGTTCACTTTTTGAACTAGAACTACTTGTTCTTGGTTCATGTAACAAGTTTTCTACATTTATCTTAAGTTTCAATTAAAATCTTAAGCGTTTTCCAATTATAAATAGTTTTTAATATATATATATTATTATAATATATATTAATTTATATATATTACTATAATTCCATTCGGTTCCTTGTGGAACTTGTTCTCTGCATATATCTAAAACTAGTTCAGCTTTTGCTAAAATATGATTTATCGTCTTTCATCGTTCTGAAATACTGCATCTCATAGCAAATATTTCAAATACAAAATTTGAATTTTATTTTCAAATTTCAGTTCTTTTTTTTCGGCTAAAATTTCTTAACGTTGCGCGCTCCTTGTTAGTTTCAGGTAGTTAATTCTAGCATTTTATTGTTGTTGGCTACTAACTTGTTTTTCTTCTTCTTTTAGCTGGCAGTTAATTAGCCAATAAGTTATGGTTGGGCTGTGTAATTGATTTTCTGTAGAAGTTGAGCCGCAGCCTTCAACTCTCAACTCAAGTGTCTTACAAAGCAGAACTAAAAAATTCAATTATGCGCCGCTTTCCTCACATCTAACGAATTTTGATGCAGCCACGCCCACGTTGGCGCCCCAAATGCACCAAATCGATCAGAGTGGGTATGTGCTATATAGTAAGCTGTGTAGGTATATATATAAATATATATATTTTTATATGTATCTGCATTGCTTCTGTAATTTCTTAGCTTTGTTCTTAGCCGCACTTGAGTGTAATTTCGTTGTAGCGTGTCAAGTTGTGTGTGTGTGTGTGTGTACATTATAAATATCTTTCCCTATAATTGATAATATTAAAATGATGGATTTTTCTAAATTTAACATTTTCTAATGATAGAACAACTTAAAAATTCTTGGAATGTTTTGATATTGTTTTTACCCATAACAGATATTTATAAATGGGGCGTTGGGGACTTGACTTAGCTTGAAATATAATTTAATGCATCAAAGACAGTTTTAAATAAAAAATTGGTTAAATATTGTGGAATTAAATTTAATGTATTTAATGAGCTTTAAGCTTTCTTGATGTTAAACAAAGATTCAAAAGCTTTAAAGCTTTTAATATGAAAAATCTGCTCGGCTTTCGAAGTGAATTTATTTTAAGAATTATCAAAGCCTAGTTTTATTATATATCTATATTATAGATCTGCTATAAATAAATATCCTAAGGTCGTCTCATAGGCAATATAAGCTGCTCACAAACCTAGTTAAATCTAGTTATTCTACTAATTGATTGATGAATATTGAATATATATATTTGTATCCCTAAAGAATTGTAAGGTATTTTTCACTCACCTTCACAGGCTACAGCAGTGTCCAGTTGATCATCATTCTCGTTGACCAGCTCCCAGTCGGCATCATTCTCAGCCAGACGCAGTGCAGCCAAATCTTCCAGCTGCTCGGCATTTACATTCATGCCATAATAACCATCTAGGCACTCGGAGCACTTGACACCCATGACGCCCACTTTGCACGCGCATTGTCCTGTGCTGGCATTGCAGTTGCCCAGGACAGCGGCGCCCAGTGCATCACAATTGCAGGGCAGACACTGGAGCTCGACGTGAGCGTAGCCCACATCGCATTCATTGCACTTCTGGCCGGCATAGCGTGGTCGGCATAGGCACTGGCCATCGGTGCTGTCACACAGTCCGCTCTCGGAGCCCTCGGCATAGCAGTGGCAGGGCTCGCAGCCGACGGCCGGATCACCCCAATAGCCAAGCTTGCAGCGCTCACAGCGCCAGCCCTCGGTGTTGCCATGGCAGGTGATGCAGGCGCCAGTCGTGATATTGCACGGGCCACCCTCGCAGTTGCAGCGCTGACAACTGTTGCCCAGCTCCAGAGGATTGCCATAGTAGCCGTCGTCGCACACCTGGCAATGATCGCCCGTATAGCCCTCGGGGCATTGGGTGCATATATATTCCGCATGCTCAATGAGCTCAAATTGGGGATTCAGGTCCATGTAGTTGTAGCTCTTTAGCTGGCAGCTAGGCGAAAAGTTATTCGAATCTTGCGGCAGCGGGCAGGCGCAACGTTTGCAGTCGTGGGGCGTACCCTGCAGCGGATTGCCGTAGAAACCAAGCTGGCAACGCTCGCAGCTGTAAAGATACAAATTAAAAATTCAGCATGAGGTGTGTGTCTTGGTTAAGTTGCATTTAGTGAGAGCTGTGATGAGTTTAGTGCAACATCAAACCAATTGGTGAGAAGGGTTGTGCATGGGCTACGTGTATGGTAGATGCATTGACTACAAGTATTATATTGGATGTACTGTGTGATGTGTATTTGGTTTGTGTATATGATAAGAACTCTATTGCAATCCACTTGCAGTTGCTCGCTCTTTGAAAGAGTAATTTAGTTGTATATGAACAATTTAAGATTATGTTCAGCTATGAATTGCTATATATATCATGCTATATGATATGAACAACTGTTCTAGCTGTTTATTGCACTCTGCGTTATATTCACCACATTGCAAATTCTGGTGTGTGTCTAAGCTAGGTAGTATAATTTTAATTTGTGGTTTTTGTCTGTTGTGTGGATGGTATTTGGTTTATGTACATGATAAGAAGTCAACTTTGATGTGGTCTGTTTCTAAAGGAGTTGACATGTAAATTGTGCTCTGTGGTTCTATATTAACTTTGTTACCCAATTTCGATGTCTAATGGTATTTACTGTAGATATGTGCCCGCCCACTCACCGTTCTCCGTATGTGTTGTGCATGCAATCGCCACAATTGCCGCTCTGGAGATCACACGAGTTCGAGTGTCCATTGCACGGACAGGGAATGCACTTGCCAAGTAGCTGATGGTCCGTTGAGTTCTCATAGATGCGCTTGTAGCCAAAGGCGCAACTCTCGCAGGACAAGCCCGTGTAGCCAGCTGGGCAAAGGCACTGTTCCACCTGACTTGTGGCCTTGCCACCCAGTTCCAAGCCACCTGAGTAGATGACGGCATGTTCCAGCGATGTTTCCACCTGATCTGTGTGATAGGCAGCACGTATGAGCAGCGCATCGAGTGAGAGCAATACGGAAAGGAACTGTGAACGGGTCACCGCCTCGCCATGGTAATCACCGCCTTCGGTGCGTCTTAGACGTGTCTTAATGTCTGTCACAGCTGGCGGCACATGATACCAGCCCTGTTCCGTCAATGTGACATTCAGTGCAAGCTCCAGGCTCTCATAAGACTCATCCGCGTAGGCTATCTTGAGGCCGTTCTTGCCACAGAGTATAACATTCGGGCCGGTCGTCGGCTTGCCTGAGGTGTCGCCTCGCATGACAACCCACGACAGCTGCAGCTGCAACCTGGCTCCGTAGCTGGTCAATCGATTGCCCAGATAACCCACCGGCGCCTGCCAGTATATCGCCTCCACCTCGTCCAGCTCATTGCCAAAGATCAGACGCTTCGTTTCGGCGTCCACGGCCACGGGTATTGCTTGAGCCCGTTGTATGTCCGTCAGCCGCCAATCGTTCAGCGTTTCGAAGGCCAACGTTTGCAGCTTGGCACTGTGACAGGTCTCCGATACATGGGAGCACCAGCACTGACTGCAGCCCTCCGCGTTCAGCTCATTCAAATCAAAATAGCCCGCGGCACACTCTGAGCAGGTGTCGCCTTGTACATGCGCCTTGCACTGACAGCTGCCGGCACAGGCGCTGCCGGGCACAGTTCCACGAGAATCGCATTCACAACGTCGACAATCGTCACCGTAGTGATTCGGAGCGCATTCCTCGCAATGAGGACCCTGCAGTGGGGCAAAAACAAACAATTGATCGATATATTTTTATATATTTATCTTATTATATATTTATATTATATATTTTTTAACAAATTTGTTGATCGATATATATATCGATCTTACAGAGAACGACTCCGATATAATTCTAAAAGTTTCTGCAATGTACATTTATCGATAAATTATCTCTATATAATTATGATCGATAATTATCGATTTGAAATTGTAGCGAATGATACTTTTTTTTGGGTATTAGGTAAAGGACTAAAAATTACTTACAATCTCGAAATGAATAAATGTCGATGAACAAGATTTTTTACCGATATGCATCGATATGTTCCTTAAAAAGCCCAAACCCTAGTTAATTCGTAAACTTTTTGAAGAACAAATTTTCCACATTTTTGTAACTGTAAAATTTTTCTATGAATCGTCCCCTTATGAAATGACTTAAATCGATAATTATCGATAAAAATATCTAGTGAAATTTTATCAGTTTCAATTTTTGTTAAATTATATTAATTTTAAAAGATATAAAAAGAATTATCGATAAATAATCGATATTGATCGATAAATTTCATTACATAAAAATACATAATTAAATGATGAAACTCTAAACTCACCTGAAAACCTTCCAAGCAATGACAAGCGCCACCCACAGGTGCACAGCTGCCCGCCGAACGTTGTGGATTGCAGGCACAGGGAAAACAGGGCTCGGTGGCGGCTGCGCCCAGTTCTCTATAGAAGCCACCCGCACAGAATTCGCACTCGTTGCCAGCCGTATTGTTGCCGCACTGTTGGCAAATGCCACGCTCGAGGAACGTATCATAGCTGCAGCTCTGCGCGTGGCCATTGCATTGACATATTTCGCACTCGCCAGCCGGAGACCAGGCACGATCCTGGAACATGGGGCAACACTCGCCGCACTGCAGGCCGCATGTATTGTGCTGGCAGGCGCATTGCAGCAGGCTGTAGGGGTTGCCTGCATCCACGTCCTGCGTGCGATTCGCATGGCCATGGCAATCGAGGCGAGCGCTGACACGCAGCTGCTTGAGACTGTAGAAGCTGCGCTTCTCCAGCGACTGCGAGTCGAGCAGCCAGTCGACGCTATTGTCCAGATTCGCCGTCGAGTGCATACCCTGTAAACGTATGCGCATAAAACGCGCTGTCACGAACTGCATCAACTCCGGCGTTTGCTCCTGGGCGCCCGGGCGATTCTTCAGCAGCGACACATGCAGCTCGCCATTCTCCAGCGGCAGCGGCTTCGAGTACTGCGTCGAGCAGATGACTTCGGTGTCATTTTTGAAAATATATTTGCCATTGCGACCGGACAGATTATAGCGCCGCTTGCAGTCGGCATCACTCAGACCGAAATACTGCCACGGCTCGTACGTAATGCCATCGATGGACTTTTCTAGTATCCACGAAGCAGGGCGCGGTGAGTTGGCCGATTTGAGCATAACGAAAAAGATTTGATAGGTCTGAAAGGCGAGAAAATGAAATGATGAAATTCATAAATCTGAGCTGATCTAGTGGAAGTCTATGATATAAAATATTAATAATATAGATCTCAATTGTTTAGATCTCTGATTGATCATTGTCAGTCTTGATCGCATTTTTAAGCTGCTCACAAAAACTGTTAATGTTTATAGTTTCTTTATTTATTTATTATTTATTTATTTACTTACAAGTTTCTAATTCGACGGCTCTGCATGCTCATGTTTTCAACTAATTTACAGAATTTACTTTTGATAAGTTTTTTAAAGCTTCATAATCAATTTATTTAAACATTTTCCTATATCATCTCTCTGAAATATTTTAGACAAATATCAAGAGCAATCCCACTTTCTGTCATTTGCAAATATAACTTCGTGTGCTCCAGGGTAACTTTTTTTATACAATTTGCACTTTCTTCTTTTTGAGACAACTGTCTAAAAATCAATTTCATATTCTTTCTTCTCTTCTGCTAACTTTTTCAAAGAATACCCCAACACATTCTCGACTTGCCTACTTAAATGTTAAGCTCCCTGTTGACTTTATTTATGCAATATCCTGCCAGCCAACATTGTTCGCTCTCTCATATATTTAAGCACTTTACACGCATTAACTAACTCATTTAAGCATATTTATGGCCAAAGCGTTTGAGTTTGATTTTAGTTTTTTTTTGTTTGCAATTTGGTTTACAGTTTTACATTCACTGGCTGTGCTATAAATTAACCGCATGGCGCACAACGATGTTGTTTGCTGTCATTTTGCGGGCGAGGCGCTGATGTTTCCATTTAGTTTTATACATCTTTGCAACTGCAACAACAGCGACAACTGCAGCAGCAGCAAAGTTTATAGATTTCTGTGTCTGCTGCTGCCTGTTGCCGCAGGCGCTGTAAAAACTTTAACCCAACACCAGACTCGTGTCATAAATTTTGCTGGCTGTCAACAAACTACAAAAAATAGGCAACTCCCAACACGCCCGGCAGCGGCAGCAGCAGCCGCCGCTGACATAAGATATATTTATATATTTATATATATTTTGTATATATTTTTTTGAAAATTGTTTTGGCCAAAATGCCAAAAATGTCGCGTGTTACCAAAGATCTATAAAAAAGATACAAAATCTATAGCCAATAAGCGGCATGTGTGCAAGGTGTGGCCTTTTGACCAGCTCTGGCCTGTTGGTAATTGATTATAAAACGTGGCTAAGCCTGTTGGCGCCATCTAGCGACATTTTCCAGCAGCAGCGCCCAAAAACAAAAACCCGCTCATAAGCCATGGCCAAAATGTCAGGCGCATTGCGATAAACACGGCGACAGGCGACATTCAACAACGAGTCTATCAAATTTCCAACAACAACAACGAGACATTTTCGCAGCTAGTTTTTCCGATTCACAGACGCTGATAAAACGCACGCAAGCAGCATTGGGAAAATTTGCCACTGGGGAAAAATGCCGAAAAGCCAAATACTGCGCATGCGTGCGTCTGCCAGTGGCAATTTGCTTAGCCCGGTTTCGATTACAGCCACGAATTGTGGCAACTGAACGACGACCAAATGCGCTGTGAGCTAACAGGATGTGGGCTTGAGTTACTTAAGTTAAGACTGCGAAAACTTTCGATGTTCGAAGCGCTCGAATTATGTTAGCTAAGCAAGAGCGTGTTGCATGAGGCAATGCCCTGAAGGAAGGAATCTAACTTATAGAATATATATACAGTAAAATATAATAAATATATTTATTTCCAATACATCAAACTCAACTCAAGCATCTATGCTCGAGTCCATATACCCCACTTGCCATTATGTAAAGCGTATATCAACATCAGCTGCCCGCAGACGGCACGGCACTGCACGACATGTGCTGATAAGATTAGAATGAGATAGCAAATCAAATAGAGACAGCAAACGTAAGAAATTGCCAGGCCTAGGCAAATTAGTGAATGTCTTGGAAAATTTATTGCATGCGCTCCAATGATTTGTGAACTAGAGAAATGTGTGTGAATATATATAAATATATATATACATAAGACTATATTCCAAACTAGATTAGAAAAGAGCAGAAAAAACTAATTTAACGGTAGCTGCTACAGGTGAACGAGCAGCACAGATGGAGCTGCTTGCAGATGGTTATAAAATGAGGAAAACAACCTGGCAAAGGAATTGACATTTTAATATAAAACTAAACAAATTTAATGAATAAATAAAATGTTAATACTATTTAACATAAATTTCGCAGCCAAAGACAAGCTAAAAAGCCTTTAGCTTAAAAAGCAATTTAATGTTCTGCCAATTATTTAACTTTAACTGTTTATATAGCGAGTCCATCCATGCATTTACGTTGGGGCTGGCAGGCTAAGCGATAAGTTATCTCATGAAATTATGTTGTCTACGTCAATTGCACTAACCTTGATCAGAGATAAAGAGACGGGTCCAAATTGCAAGTGCAAGCGTGTGTGACTGCGACTTCCTGCTGCTGGCTGGACTGCGAAATAAGTTGAGAGGAGCAGAGAAGCTATAGAGGCTCTATAGGGCTATGGCAGATCTGTATAGATTGCAATCAGCAACAGAAACAGCAGCAGCAGCAGAGGCAGCAGAGACAGCAGCAACAGCAAGTGGAGGCTGTCAGCCCTCGGGGCAGACCAGGCACTTGACATTTTTATCAGCTGCGCGAATGACGGGCCAATTGACAAGCCAATAAAGACGTGTTGAACAAATGTGAAAACAACAACAAACAAAGAGAGAGAGAGAGAAAAGAAAATCCATTCAAGGCATGTCTAATATTTGTTTAGCTATTCAAATTATTGTTATAAATATATATAACATATTCATGCAGCTGATGAAACCCGTTCTCAGATGCCAGCTAGCTGATAAACTGCATGTCAAATTAGACAAGAAAATGCTTAAAATATGCAAGTGAGACGACTTAATTGAATCGAAAGAGAAACTGAATTATGACTGAGATAAATAATCTGTGTAAACAAACACCACGAATGCCAGTCCATAATTTAAGCTTAACAATTTGAATGTTCATTAATTATTTATCGCTCAATGAAAATAATTAATCGGGCGCAACGGCAACACAGTTTTCCCCTACCCCTGCCCAATGCTAATTGTGGAAAATAGGAACAACTTTTTTTGGTCATAAAACTCGAAACAAAACAAAGCAGAGTGTAGCAGACGGGTCTGAGCGACTTCATAACGCTCGTTCGGAGTTCAGAAACTGTTAAATGTTTTGCTATATCAAGATTTTGGGATTTGACATGCAGCAAAGGGTGGGCTATATAGGTTTATAGAGTTGATTATCCTGCAATCTGACAATTTAAACTCAAGTATTCTGAAATCAGCCGAACATTGCACATACCCAATATACTCCTCTCACGCCCTGAACGAGCATCAAAATGCATCAAATCGTCGCATCGTAAACTTTAAAAATAAACAAGCGCGAAATTGTCTGAGACAGACAAAAGTCTGCCAGACGGCCGAAAATAAAGACAAAAACAAATTAAATAGTTGGTATTTAGTTTGAGGCTTTTTGTTTTATGTGCTTAGTGTGGGCCGTCATATGCGCATTACTCACATGTCTATTATCTACGGCATTTTATTTTTAATTTTTATTTCACTATTATTTTGTTTTTATTTTTTTTTTTTTTGGCAAATTTATAAAGTCTTGCCTGCTGCCGCCCAAGAAATAGGTATATTATGGCTGGCACGTTTCTAGATAAGGCGGCCAACAAGCGAAGCGCATAATTCTATTTGGCTTATGTGGTGAATGAACCCACATCGCAGACAGAAGGTGGGTCATGAATAACCTTAATGAAATGGGGTATATGAGCGTTAAGGTAAGATTTGCGAAATTTTTGCAGATATTTAAAATAGCTCAGCCGGTGAAACGCTTAGGATACGAATTAGGTAAGCCGAGTTAAAGATAAAAAACCCCTTGCAAATTTTTAGGTGGGAGAGGATGGGCGAGCGTAAAAGTTATGGATGCAAGAATGTGAAAGAGTGAGAAAGGTGGGAAGAGAGAGAGAGCTGCAGAAAATATGAGAGATCGAACGAGATATTTATATAAAGGGAGGGAGATAGATCGGGAGGGAGAGATAAGAAGGCATTAGAGAGAGAGACTGCAAAAGATTCTTTAAATTGCAAGAAGAAGATCGAGAGAGCAAGATATCGACAGACAAAGAAATCGAGAGAGAAAGTTAAAGCGACTGGGAGACAATAAAGAAGAGATGATAGAGAGACAGAGAGACTCTAAATATGGAGATAGACTAAAGAAAAATATTAACTCAGAACTAGGAGAGTAATAGTAAGAGAAACCCAACAATGAGTGTGAGATTGTAAAGAATACACTGAAAAGGTTCATTGAATCATTGCTTACTTATTTCACAAGCTTTTCTTATTTTCCGTTCTTAAAAAAAAAAAACCCAAGTTCAATTCAAGCAAAACTTTTTCGTGCTCGTTTTGGGCCACAAGTTTTCTTATCGTAAACTGGCGCAATAAATGCAAACTGCAAACTGCAAGGAAATGGAAATAAAAAACGAACTCAGTTCTCGACAACTTACACATACAACAGCTGGCTTAACTTGTCTTGAACAGCCGGCCAGAATCAAATGGCTGTTAGCCGGAAAGAGCGACATAAAAGGATTTCAGGCAAAGCCTCAATCACGTTAACAACGAAACCTTCAATTGATTTATGCAAATCCCAAACAACAACAACAGCAACAATTTAACCAATGAGAGAAGCATTCTGAAAAAGGCGAAACGTGAAAAAAAACATTCACAACAGTCAAAACAAATAAATAAATTGACCATTAAAATAATTGCAACGCCTAAATGCGTTGGGAGCGTGGCTTGTAACATGCTTTGCCCGCTGCTGTTGTATTTGCTGTTGTTGCTTTTGGCTGCGAATGTTGCAACAACTTGTCAAACATTTGAATTACAGTTACGTAAAGCCTGCCCCATACAACAACAACTTTTGGCCAAATTTGGCTAAATTTAATGAAGCAATTAAATGACTATAAAAAAATAAAATAAAATAAATTTTTTCTCCTGTGTGTTTAGCTTGTTGATGTTGCCGCTTGGCTCACATTTGCCGCAACTTTGGCATTTTGAAGTCAACAAAATAAAATAGAATTTAAGTTAATTGAGTTTGAGAAGATTTTCGAATGGGCTTAAACTGTTTTAGGCAAGATTTTTGTTTTGATTTGTGAAGATTATTTAAATATTTGTTAATATTCTTATAAAATATTTTGCAGTCAAAAAATTTATTAAATCTATTTATATAATTATATATATTAAATATAAATATATATATATATTACTCTTTAAAATCTTAGGTATTTAAATTTAATATATTTTAAATATTAATATTTAATTTGAAATATTTAATCCAAATTGATAATATAAGATTAAATTATTTTGATTATCATTTTTAATAAATTTATGAGTACTTAAATAATAATAATAATAAAAAACTAAAATAATAATAAAAAAATAAAATAATAAAAATAATAAATGACTGAATAAATAAAATTAATAATTAATATCTGTCAAACAAATATTTTTTCAAATTTAATTTGTATATCAAATTATTTTCTAATTTCTTTAATATTTATATAAAATTGATTACTCTTCTAGATTATATAAATAACTTGCAGTTTGACAGTCACTGCTTTGAGTTGAATTTATCGCGATTCGCAGAATTCTCGCTAGACTTTCAATTAGTCACGCGCGCCTCAAAGCCATTGAAGCATAAATCTAGACATTGTTGTGGCCAAAGCGTGCGGCAAGCCAAGCTGACAGACACACTGACAGGCTGACAGACAAACTGGCTGACTGAATGACGAACTGACTAAATGACTGAATGACGAACCGCCTGGCAGGCAGCTACGGCCGCTGTTGCAAAAGGCATTTTCAAACAAGCGAGAAAAATATTTTAAGCTGTCAAATCGTTGACACATGCCAGTTTCGCTCTTGTTGCTGTTGTTGTTATTGTAAATCACTCGATTAGTCTAATTGTTAAAGTCAACTCGCGCGACTTGAACAATTTGTGTCTCTCGCCCATGAAACGAATGTCAAGTTTCCGTCAGAGGTCATAAATTTGGTTTCCATCGGTCTCCGCGCGCAAAGATTTGTTCTAATGTCTTTTTAAACAGTTGTGACAAATGCCTACGAAATATTTCCAGCACACAAACACACATGCACTAAATTAAACGTGGAGAGAGGAGGGAGCTTTGCATGGCATTTCAGAATAGGAAATGGAAATGGAAACGAGTGCTAATTGCCTGTGAAAATGGGCAGCTGGAGATGGTGCTAAGAAGTAGCTGTCATGACAGCAAGTTTTCGGGGTAATATAAAACTAATTGTTAGATGTTTTCGAAGCTTCTTGTTGAATTCTTCAAGTCTCCAGTGTCACGTTATATGAAATTTATGTGAAAATATTTTTAGCTTGGGAAATATTCTAAAATTTTTTTAAAAATATGTTTTATTTTTATTTATTTTTCTTTTTAACCTTGAATCAGTTTTTTCTTCTTCTATTATTATACAACTATTTATCAAAAATTTTTGGAATGTTCTTTTGTTTTTTTTTGAAGCCATTTCTGTTATACATTTTTTAAAATTACTTATATCTGTATTATAAGCTGTCCTTTGCTCATCGTACTTTAATCTTTTTTCACCCATTTACCTCATCTTTTTCCTTTCGACACATTTTAACATTCCAACTCTTGCGACTGCAATTTCGATTTTCATATTTTGCTTCAATATTTTCATTTCATTTTCTGCTCTCTGGACCACCCAAAACTGAGTTTATCAATTGCTTTTTTGCTATTTCGCGCTTATGAATCTTTAAAATCCCATCTCGAGTGCTAATCGCGCGTTAAAGTGTTAATGGAAATTCCATAGGGGCTAGGAACCCCAACAAAGTATTGCATTTCAGCACATGCAGCTGCTCAGCTAATGCATGATCATAATGAATCGTTTCATTATTACAATCTGCTTGATTATCGTGAACTTTCTCTCCATATAATGTGGCAAATTATGTGCTGAGGCATCTCATCTGCTTAGCATCAACCGACACAAAGTTGACATTTCAAGTGCAGTTTGCACTCGAGACTTATCGTTTGGCTGGAATCCATGATTCGCCCCCCTCCAATAACTTCCTCAATGTTTTGATATGATTCTTTCATTGCCATATGCCGCCACAGACAAGACAAAGATGCAGTCAAGACCAAGACGTAGCCCAGATTATGGAAGTATACACTTAATTAAAACGTGCAGAGAGCCGGGGCACCGAACAGCCGACTTCGGCCACGAACTCTCAGAGTCCGGGCGCTGATTTAAAATTAAAAACATGAAAGTACAATTAAGTTTCCCGTGTCGAAGTTGAAATACTCTATGCTTACATAGGGAGCATGTTTTCGTATTGATATAAGCGACTTGAGCTTGAAAATTGAGAGATTAATATCTATTATTTTATAGCTACATTTTAAGCTAGTTTGAAGTTGCTTAAATCTGCTGGAGTCAAGAACTTCGCTGCCTTTACGATTCATAAAGTATTTATATATTCTATGAAGAGTTAATATTATATATAACGTCACAGCCTAATTTAATATATTTTATAAATATTTTTGCTGTCAATAATAAATACTTTCTATAAAATATTTACAAACTATTTAGTTACACTTCAAGATTGTAGAGTTGCTCTAGTACCAAAGTCATCGCACCCTTCTTTGGAGCATTAAAAACAATGTTTTCACATATGCCTGCAAGTATGAAAGATTTATGACAGCCATGCGCTTCATGAGAGTGAGAAAGTTATTAATAAATAACGAACAGGAGCCGCAACTCACCAACAGGGAGTCACATAAATATTTAAATTGGATCCTATCCTAATTAACTTTGTCGGCTCTGCAGCGTATGAAAAACTTTAACACACGACAAAAAACAGAATCAAATAAAATTGAATTACCTTTTATGGATGCGCTCTATGTAGATGTCAGATGTCTGCGTTCAGAGACAATTTTCAATTTTAACTACAATTGACACATGTTGAATTGAGCTTTTGGTCAGACGGCGACAGACCGAATGTGAACTAAAAACTCATGCAATAATTGTGTGATTTTTTTTCTTTCGTTAATATTCCCATGACTTTTGTTTACGCTGCTCGGTCGAGGGCAGCGCCAGTCGATGGAATTTCCATGAAAAGTGTAGGCGACACAGCGGGGAATGCGGCTGGGAGTTAAGCAGTGAAGGCGTCAACACATCAACAGCATCTGTCAAAATTTACACGCTCTCTTTACGTTGATGATTTTTGCATGAACGAGAGATATTCGCTCGCTGTCTCTGTCACAGATTTTTGATTTATTTTACAGATTTTTTTGTGATTTCCTTTCAGAATTTTGCTGTTGGAAGTGTCCAAAGTTCAAAAATGTGTTGTGGGATGGCAAGTTGCTGTACTTTAAATGGATGTCAGTATGAAAACAACAATGTATTTTATAGTGAATTTCACATTTGAGTGGATTTTAAGGAGTTGCATGTTCTTCGTGCTGTCAAAGTACTTGAGGGAGATTTTGTGGCAGCAGAGCGGAGATTTTTTTGTATTTAATATAAGTCTATATTCGGCTTTCATGAGTTTCAAGTTTTAATTGAACTTCAAATCTCTTTTCTTAAACTACAAACTACAAGAAATATGAAGAAATACTAGATAATATTACAACTGTAGTACAGTACACAATACAATACACGAACAGCAGATAAAGATCCACTTACACTCGGATACTCTTAATCTCTCTATAAATATATGGCCCAACCCGGAAATCAATGTCGTGTCATTAATAACTGAAGAAAGTTGCGGCTTGGCCGTAAGACGATATGACTTAATCAAAGCAGCATCAAAGCAAATTTACGCTTGCCATTTGAGCATTAGAATGTAATACCTATTGACCGGTTCCAAACTCGATCGCCGTCCACTGCGATCATATTTCATGCGCACAGCGTCTAATGATCGGCGACAAGCGCCAGGGAACGTGGTTGGATGGTTGGATGGATGGATCATGGAACTGGGCGTTAAATCGCTTGTAAATGAGTGACAAGTCAGCGGCTTAATTACAAACTGGATCACAGCTCGACTGTCACATGTGATTAGCGAATGCCTGAGACGCATTTGTGACCCAGCGGCAGCACTCACCTGCTTCAGATCCAGCGTGATGGTCACATACTCAAACTGGCGGCCACCCTGCAGCGTGGGCGATTGCCACCAGCTCTCCTCAAAGCTGCTGCTCGACGAGATCAGCGATTCGATGGGTCGCTGCTTGGCCCGATCGGAGCTGTGCGCATTACAGGTGCCGCAGTGCTTGGCCCAATTGCGATGCGGATAGGCGTCGACCAGTTTGCAATACTCCTCGGCTCCGTTCTGGCCACAAGTTGCGTTCACTGTGATCGAGGCGCGCGGCGCGACATTGAACAGCGGCGGATAGAGACCTCCAGCACTGATGGCCTCATCTGCCTGTTGGGTGTTGCGCAGACGCATATCTAGAAATGAAGAAATGTTTAGTGATTATAAAACTGAATAATATTTTATATATGTATATATGTATTGGAAAATTGTGTTAAAGAAACTTTGAGGCATCTAGAAAACTAAATGTTATAAGTGTTTCCTTATCAAAATCGTTTTATGAGTATACTAGAATTATAATTGCTCAAATTATTTGAAATTTAAGGTTTATTGAAGGCAACAGCTTTCAGCAAAAGCACATTGACAAAAGCTTTGAGCTAAACTTTAGAGTTATTGATTTTAAGTTTCTGCTAGATCACCGCTGCTTACCTTTACACTATGTATTACTTTGGCTCTTCGACTTATTTATTCTAGCTTTAAGTAGTTGACTAAGGTTCGAGAATTGATGAAGCCAATAGAAATTTAGTTTTTTAGTTGTGAATTAGGATTATTCTAAGATTAATTCTCTTTCATATATGTCTTAGTATTGGAATTTAAAGCTTATAGCTAAAGAGTGTTCAAAATCTTAAAGTTTTTCTTTTACTTCAAAGTTTTTCCAACCCTGACTAAAGCTCTTCAGCGCTAGCTCTAGTTTATAGCATTCAATATGCTGAAACAGCTTTTAATTGTCCTTTAAGTTTTCTTTTTCTTCTCACTCTAGTTCAGCTATAACTTTTACATTTTTTAGCTATAACTTTAAGCTCCTTATCTGTAGCTTTTGGCACTCAGTAGAAATTCAATTGGCTTCATTGCCTTCAGTGCACTCCCTCTAGTTTATAGCTCGCCTGGCTTAGCTTGAAACTCTCGGCTTCAACTTAAGCCTCAACATTATATTTCCTTAACAACTCTCTCTCTACTCAATTTATAACTCTTCAGCTCTAGCTTAAAGCTCTCAGCGCGCTCTTTATTCAACTGAAGCCACTTGCAGCTTGTTACATATTCTACACACTTGACAGATTTTCCCATGTCAATCAATTTAATTGGTCAAACAAGTCAAGAACATGCCCTCATACACTGGGCCATAAATCAGCAAAAAACAGCTGCTCTCGACTCCTGCTCAGTGGGACAGTCTTCGTCTGTTGCCATATTGATTGGTCTGCATTGCAAAAATATATCTCACGGATAGATAGCCGAAAAAAGAATACAAGACAGAAGCAAAAATAAACAAGGCAACTTTCGAGATAAAGTTTATCGCTGACCAGCAGCAGCAGCAGCAGCAGCAGTTGGTAGCAGCTGGACTCTGGGCCAGCTATGTTGACCTGGTATGCCATTTGCATGTTTGCTAGCTCAAAAATTGCAATTGCTGCTGTTCCTAGCTATGTGAGTCTTACTGAACTTGTTGCAATTGTTGCTGCTGCTGCTGATATTGTTGTTGTTGTTGTTGCTAGTGTCAGCGTGTGGAGCTGTTGGCAAATGTCAACAAAAAGTTTTCCCATTTGTTTGTAGCAAAGAAAAATGTTGACGTAATTGCTGCGAAAATGCATATAAGTTTTAATACTCTGTTTAGAAGTTACTTGAAGTGTATATGGATTTATGTGGAAAGGGCTCTGAGGCGCCAAACTTTGGATTTTTATTTGCATGCCTTGAATAACTGGGCTCCATAAAGCTCATATAACTGGCAAGCCTCATCTATTCCTTTTGACTTTATTCCTGCTTCACTGTTCCAGCTGCAGCTTTGAAGACATGGCTTAAAGTTTGCAGCATGAGAGCTGCTTCTTCAAAAACTCGCAGCTTGAAAGCAATTCCATTTTATAATAATAGCCCAAAAGTTTTCTTAAAGCCTGCCTCTCAACAAAATCCAACTCTTTTTAGCTTTACATACAGCGCATGGCCCAGTCTAATCCATTTTCCAACATTTGTTCCATTTTTCAACTCGAAAACTTTGGCAGAAACTTAAAAAATTTCGAAATGTTTGAGAAGGTTACGTGAGAATACAAAAGAAGTAGAAAACTTAATGGAAGAGATGAGTTTGCAAATGTGAAAAGTTTTGCGAAAACTTTAAGTGAATATGTGCGCATTTTTACTGACATTATATGAGCAGCGTCGCTCAAGTAGATAAAGTAGATGGAGGAGTGTGCAGCGTTAGTCTAGGGAAAGAGTTTGATTACAAATGTCTAAGCCCAACCTCTACAAGTCCCAAACGACTTTCACTTGAAACTAATTCATTTTTAAAACCAAGACAAAACGAAAAACGCTCGAACAATCATTTAGTTTTTTAAATACTAATATTTAAATGAGTTAAAACAAATGCCTAGAAAGTCAGGAAAATTGCCATGCCACGCCAGGGCAAGGTGCGAAAAGTAGCCAAAAGTAAGCACGAAAAATTATCGGTGGCTGTCAAAATGCGGTGGAACACGCAAATGGCATTTAAATGTTTTGACAAATAACAAATTTGCGGTAGCCAAAAAATGTTGACTCCACTCTCGGCACTCGAAACTGAATTGGTTATCTCTCCGCCAGTCCCACCTTGCCTCGATGTTGTGGCCAGCTTGCGCGGGCAAGTTTTTCGTTTTCCATGCGCTGACAGCTTAAGTGAGAAAAGTTTTGCTGATTAAATGTTTTGACAAATTGAATGGCCACAGAAATATTTATGCATTGACTAAATGAATAGCATGAAAAACTTTCGAGCGTGAAATGAGTAGAAAAAGGGAAAATTCATAAATATTCATTTCAATAGCTGACCAATTGAAGACAACCTGAGTCTGGCCCAGGCAATGCCAGCTAATGCCATAAACAAACCATAAAAATTTGCAGCCAGCAAGAAAGAAGCACACAGAACAGACTGGAAACTTATCTTTTCCTGTTGGTTTTTCCAAGAAATTATAGAGTATTAGAAAAGTTTGTCATGGTGGCGGAGATTGAGTTTTAGAAAATAGTAAAGAAATATTGAACATAGATTTTAGATAAAGAAGAACAGAGGGACAGATGCTTAAAGTGAGAACAGATGAGTTGAATTGTTGTTGTAGGAGAATGGATAAGTTGAATAAGAATAGTCAAAGGAATGTTAAAAGTATATATATGTATATATGTTTATCATCATTAAATAAGAAACTCAAGAAGAGCATTTGCTGAAAAGAATTTTAATCATGCTTAAAGATAAACGGAGGAGGGGAGGAGAGAAATGGAGAGAGAGAAAAGAAGAGGACGAAAGAGAAAGATAAATGGAATATGAAGATATTTAGGAGAAGAGAAATTATATATATGTATATTCCCATAAAAGGATTTTACTGATAAGAAGGACAAAATGAGATATGAAAATGAGATTTGCTACAAAAATGTTAAAAAAAAAATATTCTTAAAGATAAGCTAAAGCATAATTATTTAAATTGTACTTGAAATTATTAATATATAAATTTTAGTAAATCAAATAAATATTAAGAGCAACGCTGAAGCTTTGAACTGAGAGGTTATTGCTCTTTGTTTTATTCACCCATTGCAACAATCATAATTTGAATCAAGCAATAATTATAAATATAAATAATTGAAAATGTAAAATGCATATAAAAGAAAATTTTTGAAGCTCAAATATTACATTCAAATCTTATATTAATATGCAACAATATTTAATACTATTTATTTTCCACCAAAGTAATATTTCAACAAATAGAAGTAATTTAAAAAAATTTTCAATGCAAGCAACAAAAGCCAATGGGCAGAGTATTCAGAGTGTTGTATGTGGAAATTTCGTCTATGCTGCTGTTCCATGGTTTTTTTGATTAATTGCGAACTATTATGGGCACACGCATGAGACTCGATGCTGGAAGCTGGAAGCTGAGCGACTGCAGTTGCAGTTGCAGATAGGCAGCAGCTGCTGTTGTGTTATTGTTGTTGCTGCTGCTGATGTTGCTACCTCGAACTCTCGCATAGTTGAAAGCATTTTACTGTTTTCTGCATTTTATTCATATCGAACCCGACCGACGCATAAAATACAAACATATTTTCACTATTTTTGGTCTTCATCGAGTCCCAGCGCACAGCTGTGCATTGGATGTCGCCCCGGCCCAGTGTTTTGCCTGACTGCTTTTATTGGCTTCCATCTTGTTTGTTAGTTGGCAATTATGCATATAAACAGACAGTGGAGCCAGGCATAAATTACATCTATATATCTACTACCAGTTCGCTAGCTGCTTATTAAGTTGTTCCCATTGCAGTTGAACTTCAAAGAATGCAAATTGCTCGCCAGAAATGTATTTCCTGCCCAGCAAATGGCTAAATGCCAGTTGCATCAGTGTGCGACCTGTTTGATGCATAACAAAAGATTTAAACGGTAGCCCAAGTGGCTGCTAAAATATTTGATGACGACACTCAATCAACTCGCCAAACAAAATACATTTTATAATAATAATAAAAATTGCTGCTGCCCCAAAAGAGGCACAAAATAAAAGATCCATCCGCACATGGCTGCCTCAACTTCTGATGCCTGTCTGAGGCGAGGCGGCAGCGTGACGAAAACAAACTTTATGCATCTTGACAGGCTGCACAGCTACCGGAGAATGGATGGATGGATGGTTGGTTGCTTGGCTGTGTTGGCTGGAGCCAGCGAAACAGCAATCAAAATATGGCCATAAATAGGCGGCCAAAAGCCAAGAGACGAGACGAAACTCAACGACTCTGCTGAAACGGCTCAATTTCAAATGGCGACAATGGCTGCAGCAGCAGCAGCAGCAGTGTTTGCTAAATAAATATATTCAATATATGTATATATTGAGGCAGCATATTTTCGGGGAATTTTTGTGGGCGCTTAATGAAAAGTAATCAAATTTAATGCGCTGAACAGGAAATCACTGTGGGCAGAAGAGAACTCAAAGGGTGAAATGCATCAAATCCAATTAAAGTGCTTTATTAATATCTGAGAGGAAATTAAATATTTGTATATATGTATATGATATGCAATATAAATATGGTCTAAATGACTTCAAGAATTAAAGATAGACAATTGAAGCTATAGAAGAGGAGAGTGGAAGCCCGATACTCCCAGCCATAGCTTATCAGCTGTAATTGTATATATACATAACCTCAGTTTTAGGTTAATAATAGGCTAAGAATACTTTTTCAGTCTATATTTGTATATACTCTCATGTCTTATGCTTCTAAGGATCTCACTACTTTTTTAATCTTTAAGCTGAAGAGCTTCATTTAAATCTTTAATAAACAAACTGCAATTTTAACTCAATATTTAGCTAGCTTAGCATAGCCCTGTGTACTTGAGAATCTCATAGAAGGGTGGGCTTGATTTATAAGCTACAATTTTAAACTGAATTTATATCATAGCCTATCAACCTAATTATAAATATTTAGTCAAAAAAAACATGTCCTGCCTATATTGAGAATCTCCTAAAAACGGCGAACTACCAATACTTCCTTATTCATTAAGTATCTTAGACATTAAGTATCTTATTAAGTATCTTAGACAATCAAACTCAACTTTAAGCCAACATTTAGCTAATAAAGCCTTGTCCTAGCTGCAGTTTCCCTATATCTATAATCCTTAATTGGCTTCATAGATTTTCAGTTGACATTTCATTACACTAAAGAAAAAAAAAATACCGCTAACAATGTTCTTTAACGCCTCAAGATTTACTCTGCGAGTTAGGGAAACTGTGAATTATTTAGAGACACCTGCGTGGCATGTGAAATGGATTTCAAAGTGAACTAAAGCGACACATTCAACACCTCATTGAGCATGTCACATGATTTCCACGAACAATTTTTCGCAACCAAATAGAGGAAAAGTTCAATTCAAACATCCGCATTGCAGTTGGAGCCAAACGTTGTTCTTTTCTTACTTTAAAAATGCATCAGCTTTGAAAAGAGCTTAGAGAACTTGGGCGACAGGTGACAGACCTGTGCAGCTCCAGCAGAGTTTTACGATGGGGCGGCTGAAGTTTTTTTTTTTTTTGGAAATACTTGAAGAATTAATGTACCCGCGCCGTGTTGTTGGCAGCCAAATGGTTGACTGACTGGCTAACAGGGCAGGCAGGGGTAAAAAGGGCCTAGACAAATGTCAAATATTTATTGAAAATCAACACACACGAAAATAAACAAACTGACAAACAAGCCGGACAGACGCGGCGACAAACGCAATTCCAGGAAAACAAATAAAAATGTGAAAGAACTTAGAACAAGCAACAAACTGACCAGAACTGAGGATGTTTGGACATGCATCAGCGCACCACTGACTGCAGCAGCCACAGTCGAAGCAGAGTCTGGCAGTGCAACAACATAAAAGCCGTACCGGGACATCGAGTGCTGGGATGCTGCAGTTTGGTGGGTGCTTCAAAAGCTGCTGACCGATGGCTGAAGCAACGCCCGAGAACTGATCGAGAGGTAGGAGAGGCAGAGGGACAGGTGTGAGAGGTTGAGCCGATCTACACTGCGCTACCGGCGTTCTGACGTGCTCAAGTGCTGCACAGCAATAACTCAATGTGTGTGTGTGTGCGTGTGTGCGTGTCTGCTGGACTGTAGAAAAATATTTATGCATGCTTGGCTCATGATCATCATGATCGTGATCATAATGCTGTTGATCGTTGGTCGATGACTTTGGTTTGGGTTATGCAAGTAATGCTTGATTTGGTATTGAAGACTGGTAGCTGCCACTTGGCGCTGTTTTGATGACTCACACACAATCGAGCTGCTTGTTGCGGGAGTTGGCAGCGAGACTAATTCGAGTGCTGCGGCTGCACATTGGGTGGCTGTTGAAGAGAGGTGTCAGTACATGAATACACAGATATGCAAAGGTTTCTTTGAGCGGGGCAGGTGAGAAATGGTTAAATTAGCAAAATGGAAAGCAATTCAGAGAGAGGGAGAAAGAGAAGTTTGTAGGAATTGTTTGCTCTGTGATTGAGTAATGAGTGAAGTAATTCAGTGAAGGAAACGAAAATATTATTTTACATACTTAGGATAAAACAATTAATTAATGAACTTGGTGCTGCTTAAGGAATGCATAAATATGTATATATGTATCATATATATATAACATATATTATTAGAAATTATGGGAGAGTATAAAGCAGCTGATGCAACTAAGTTCCATATTGAAGCATAAAAGTAACATCAAAGCACAATAAATGCAAAGAAAGTTAAATTTCAGTAATTCAGTAATATATAAATAAAATTTTATATACTATATATAGTAATATATATATGTATATAAATATAGAGCTCAGATTCTTGAAACCTGCCAACATTTTGTATGCCAAACTTTGTTTATTTCTTGGTTAGTAATAATCAATAAATACAAGACGATGAGTATGTAGTCTTCCATCACTCTGACAACCTCAACACATTGGTTAAACTAAAATTATTCCTAGATCAATTGCGGCACGGCTGAACTTAATCCCATCTCATTAAATGCTTGTAAATAAAGTAATTTTGTTTAATGTGCCCACGTGAACTGAAGTTAACTTGACTCTTGCAGAACCGGCAACAGCTAACTGTTTAAGCCACACTCTTTAGACTCTGCCCGTCAAGAGCCGTGTTAATTAAGCGACTTGTTACGCTTGAGCGCCAAAAGCACTTGACTCTTATCTAATCTCTGATCGAAATTGTGTAAGCCACTGGCTACAAAAACAGAGAGAAACAAGAAATCTGGCAAAGATCTCCGCGTATAGCGGTTCATTTAATAATTTAATAAGTGCCTCAACATCACGAGAAATACTTAACGCTTATAATTTTTGGCGCCTGATCAATCGGTGTTTTATATATATATATATATATTTGGGCACAAGCAGCTGCACTTGCAGCTATAATTATCACGATTTTTGTGGCCAAAAACAAAAAAATACAAACTCTTATCGAGCACTTGCAATCGCGTTCATTCATTAAGGCGTCGAAATATCCATTATCCCACAGGGGGGGTTTCTCTACAACGAATTTTTGCCCTGTCTCCGTGTTTGCCAATCACTTGAAATGCATTTGCTTCGCGTCGAGTCGACTCGAGTCGACTGGCTTAGGAGTTCCAAATAAATATTGAAACAAGAAAACGTTAACCAACACTGCGCCACAGTTTTGGGGCCTCTTTCGTGCACTTATTACTTACGTCTGACTGGTTTGGGTTGGCTGAGCTTTCGGTTATTTGATATATTTTCAATTACTTTTTGGGCCAGACACGAGTCGCAAGTCACAAGCAATCGCCCACACTCGATTGGCTTGCAGTTCTCACTGGTTAATTTGTCATTCGCTGTCAGTTGTTATTAATAAATGAATGCATTCCGCTTTTGTATGTTGATGTTGCGCCTCGCATCATAATGTCATAATTAAATTTATAAACTCATGACTCAGAACATCAGTAAAACGAGCAGCATTCACTGGGACGACTGGGACAGGGTCATGTCGCCGACATTGTCTAGACGCCTTGAAGAAATTGCAAGAGTACGGTTAGAAATTCTTTAAGAAATCATTTTGTTGAGATTAATTTATGTGATTTTAAGGAATTTCTTATGCTGCATTGCCTTGTTGCTGGGTGAGTCAAAACTAAGCATGGAATGTATGAGATATATGAAGTGCATGTAGATCAGTTTTTATAGCATGTGGAAGCAGTTCGCGCAGATTGAATTTTATAGCTAATTTGTTTTGTTTTTATGATTAAAATATCTTAAGTATGCTGTTGCTTCTAAATGTTCACTATTGCCAGCTTTTTCTCAAATAAAAGGAAATATTTCCACTCTTATTTTCTCTCTTCATCTTTTTCTCTGCTTTGATCTTTAAATTTGTTTCCTTACTCTCACCCATCTAATTCCATAACATAGCTACAAATCCTAAGAAATACACCCACCATTTCTATCTGGCTCTCAAACATCAAGCATTGCCATCGATATCAGGATACACCCAGCTCTTTCGACCTGTTTCTAAATCATTGCATCCTCCTTTTTATGATTGCAAATTGAATTAGAAAGAGTAACAGTTAAATGAGCTGCATTTGCAACTCAACTTCATCGACAAATCACTTGCGATTGCCCATAAAAACATTACATTTACGACCATGAACATGGGGATAGATCTTAACGAGTTGGCAGCCCCAACTGAAGTGGGTCAGCCTTCCAAAGCTCAGCTGCTAATCCAAGTGACAGTCATTAATGGCACACGCTGCAGGCGATCGGAGCAATAAACAAATTCATTTCACTCGACACATTAAAACTGAACAGCGTTTCCGACCTGAAACAAGTTTATAAAATACAAGAAAGAGTGTAGTAATGGGGAGTGCAGGACTAAAAGATACCCGATCGAGCTCGAAGATGGCTCAGCAATTAAATACTTGTCATAAATATATATTAGATCCTAAAGCAGCTATATATTAACATATTTTATTAATCAAGTAACTCGAGTAAACCAGATTTTATAATCATTTAAGCAGTTTATGATCATTTAACTAAGCAAAGCTTTTGCAATTTTACTGCAGCACAGGACATAAAATATTTAGATTTTTTAGTCTATTAATTATGCTTAAGCATCCTTTTTAAAAATCTATTTTTTGTTAATAAGAAAAAAAGAACATAGTTAAATTTCTTCTATATATAGAATTCTAGAAAAAAAGTTTCAAATGTCTCAAGATAAACTTAACAGAGTAGCTAAGACGGTATCAACTCAGCTTCCTCTTGCTGAACAAGCCACACCTTATAATTCTTATACCTTTATATAAATACATGAAGTCGCTTCCTTCACCTCATTTCAAATGAGTTTAGGGTATAAAAAGCCGTCAAGATTCAAAGATTTTTTGGCCAAAAAAATAAAAGTAAAATGCCAATCGAGTTGACTTGTAAACTATTTAATTAGTACGTAAGCGTCGCGATGTGTTAGCTTTGAGCTTGTGTTTCGTTTTGGCTGCAAAAAGGCGCCGCCAGCTTCGAGCCTGGTGTCAGCCCACGAATGCTTCAGGCGCCGCTTGGCCATTTGATGGCGCCGCCAATTGTGGTTAACAGATGGCTGGCTCTGGCTGCGACTCGCTGGCCATATTGGCTATTGTTTTTTATGGCATATGCAATCCGTAATACCTAGTTGTCAAGCTATGGCTGGCTAATAGTCGATTTGTATCTGTAGGATACATTCAATGTATCTGTTGGCAACATTGAAGAAATTGCGTTAATTTGCTTGTTTACGTTGTTGTCCGCGCTGTTGATGCTGATGTTGCGTATCTGTTAGCTTGTTTTGACCAGCGTTTTCTTTTTGTTTGTTGTGTTTGCTTTTGGTTTCTTTATCGCCTGAACGAACTAAGTAAACTAACCAGTTATCGGATATTGCAATTTGATAAGCGCTTATCCTGCGTCGCGTCACAAAAATGCTGCTTTTGATTAGCAATTAACGTTTTTATTGAACAAGCTGACTTCAAGCTGAGCTCAACTTGAAGTTTTTCTACTTATTTCTTTGAGTGGCGTAACGGTGTAGCTATGGGTGGCTGCCGTTTGCAGCTAAGATGGTAATTTTCTAGTTTTGTTTAGTCACGATTCGCCAAAGTAGATTCAACAAATGCGACAAGTGCATTGGAATTGCATTCAAATGCGGAATTGACATAGTAAATACGAGAGAAACTACAATGCGAAATACTTTTCAATTACGAGAGTTGTCAAATTGCATTTTAGTTTTTCAATTAGCTTTTATGCATATTTTCGTAGAGGCTCTAAAAGGCTGTTGTATAAAACTTATTTGATTTTTTAATTATGTTTTATGCATATTAAAAACTTGATATGGAGAAGAGGGCTTCGTATATATTATGGTTATTTTATATATTTTTTAAATTAATTGTTTTGCATGTGAATTATTTTTGTATTGTAAATAAATATAAATTTAATAAATTGTATATATTTTTTATGAAAGTTGAATATTTGTATTTATTATTTATTTTGTATTTATTTTTATCTAATTTGTTTTATAATTTGTGGAATTAGTCAAGCATTTCCTAAGTATATGAGCTAGTTAATATATATTTTTAAATTTTATTTTATTTTGTATAAATAATAATACAACACAAAATATATTTTAGATAAATATATTTGTAGATTCTTGACGCTTAATTGAAGCTCGCATAGTCCAGCACTTTGTACATCTTTACTAATATTTTATTGTTAATTAAAAAACATTTAAGCTTGTCAGTTCTGCTGACTTCAACTTCATCAATATAACTGAACGATATTTAAAAAAAAATATATATATATATATATATATATATATCAGGTAAAATCAATGTTTAAAACATCAACAACTATAAATTACTTTAGACGTGTGTTTATATTAAATATTTTATAACTATATTTCACAAATTTATTATGCCTTTTAGCACAAACTGAAGGTCACATCTTTATTGATGAAATACAATTGCCAGTTAAAAACATTTGTTTTTTCTTTAGTTGACTTCCTCTTCATTAATATAGCTTAACAGTCAAGGATTCACGTAAAACATGGCATGGCTGACGTCAGTTTTGGTGCTATAGAAATGAAAAACAAGTCAAAATTTTGCATTTGAAACTCAAGCGAAAAATTTACTTAAGCATTCAGCTCAGTTATTTTAATTAAAGAAATGCCAATAACTGAGCCGACTTTTGGCTTTTGAAGTTGAACAAGGGGCAGCAGGCAGCAGGCAACAGGCAAACGGCAACAGGTTTTCAGATATTGGCCAACAACAAAAACAACAATAACAAATCGACTTCGAGGCGTATTAATTAAGCAATTTGTCAAGCAACGCGTCGATCCAGACGCTGAAACACCGATATGCCGACTGAGTAGACTGGTATCCCAGTTGGATCACTTTGCATGTCGCATGTCAATTTCTCTGTGGCTCACCGAACGACAGTTGCGTTATTTGGAACACTAATCATGGCGGCGTGCCCCCAAATGTTTCAATCCTTTTAGAGCTAAATCTCGGGGGCAGCTGTCAAAGATGCCACCCCGACAAAGTAACAAAAAAAGCAAAGAAAAGCCGCCAACGGCACTCGCCAGTCAACGTGACGTCTTGTATCTGTATCTCGCAACTGAAAAGTATCTCTGGCCAGAAGGCTGAACCTGATCTTGAGCTTTTAACGTGTCGGCGCACAATTTGTTTTGTCGGGCATTTTCACTGCGATTTGACAGCAGGTTTTTCATTCTAGCTTCGGCATCTAAATAGCTTCACTCGATGTCTGCAGCTTGAAAATCTTTTACGCCCACGCACTAGGGGTGTGGCAGCCTAACTACTTGACTTTGAAGCTGTGCCAAAAAGTAGTTTCAGTTCAAAACTCATTTTTCCCGCTAAGTTTTCTCCTGTCGATGCGTGAGTCATGCGTTAAGGCACGTTTCGGCAGCTGTCCATCAGCTGCATCCATCTATCTGTCTGTGGCTCGTTGTTGTTGTTATTGTTGTTGCAGTTGCTTGCAGCTTGTAAATAGCCTGCGTGCTGATGGATATGCCCCCAACATGTATTCAAAATAGACTGGGCGAAAAGTTGTCGTCCATTGTCGGCACATTTGTTAAATTGCCAGACATTCGGATATAAGCTGATTGAAATCTGTTGAGAAATTGCAGTCTAAAGTTACCAAATGAGAGGGTAAGCGAGACAGCGAGCTCGTTTATCTTCAATTAATATGACTCATCGGAAGTTGAAGTTACGCAGAGCGCAGACGAAGGGAATCCCTTGCAAACATATGTGACATTTTTTTTTATTTTTATAACAAGCCGGAGCATGCTTTATATGCCTCAAATGTTGTATGATTTTTTGTATACATGGTTAACATATGTGCGTGCCAGACTAAAAGATACCCTGGCCAGGGACGTAGTAAATGCCCTTAAACTTGATGATGTTTACAATGCCTTGGAATATGATGATTATCATGACTATAAGACTCATCTTGCATTAGCAATTTATCAAATTCATAGTCGTTTTTTCAATGCTTGCAAATTATTTTGAGTCAAATCTTAATAATTATTTTATATGCTGAAATTATCATAATTTATATACAATGGAAATTAATTTCAATAGTAATTTCATTATTAATATGATTATTATTACAATAATGAATATAATTTGCCACTTCGAGTCGGTCGCTCTATAGCTAACGTCATTTTTATTTTATATATTTAGTTACATTTAGCATAATCTTATAGTTAGTCTTATAATAAGCATTATATTAATGATTATTTGTTTATCAATATCAAAATGAGCATTGATATAATGATCATTGTTATGTTTATTGCCAAATTGAACATTAACTTACTTCTAAAGCATAAGAATAACGACAATGAGAACGACAAGAGAACAATTGCCACTTAAATTATTATAAACAATTTATGTTAAATACAATCTTTAAAATTAAAAATGTATAACTATTACAATTTTGCTTAGCATAATTATTAATATTATTTTTATTTACCAAAAGAAGAATATGAGCAGCTCCAGCTTCCGTATGCGACTGAAGAAGCGCTGCTGTCGGCTCGCCTTTTATATAGGGCGACTCCCACTCACTCAGAGAAATAGTCGAGCTCATCTCTTGAGTGTTTCACTGAGTTCGTTTTTACGCTCGATCAAGTGTTTGTCCCTCGACTCGCAGTCACAATCAGAACTGAGTGAAACTTTTGTACCTTTCTCAGAGTTAGTTCAGGCACACATACGCACGCCTGACTTCTGCTGCTCTTAAGCTGTGCTACCTCAGCTGTATAAGTGATTAAGCTAAATGTCAGATGCTCTTTAAAGGCTTGGCGTATGAAAAGAAAGGCAGCCAGACAGACTGAAACATATAGATGCCTATCAGCACAGCCATGATATATTCTCATAGAGATCCTTACGAAGGATGCCTTCGTCCTATTACATATTTTTACAAAAACATACTTAGAATACTCATGTGCACCAATTGTACCGATAGAAGCAATATGATTGAGTCTTCTAAATTAGCTCATAAACTAAGCAAATAAAGCAGTCAAAACTTGATTGAGGAATTTACAATGAAACCTAAATCAAAAGGGATTTTATAATAACTTTCCAATAAGCCTAAGCCATAATTTTTCTTTTTCAAGAACAAATATTAGTTTTTATTTTTAACTAAATATTAGTTCATATATAAAACAATTAGGTGTTCACAAAAATTTGTTAGCTTTCGCTTAGTCTTAATGACAAGGTTTTGAGTAGTGGAAATAATATCATTATAAGGACTAAAGAGCTCGAGAAACCTTCATCCATATTGCAGCAGTTTGTGTTATGGCAATTTTCTCTCTCTTATCTTATGAATATCCAGTTTTCTTGAGCTTCAACACTTGTCGTTCGATGTGCGTTAACAAATCGCTATTCTAAAATTTAAATTTGACAATACAATTTAGAGACAACGTTCCCCATATTTAAAGCCACCAAGAAAAATTAAAAAAAAAAGGGCTAGACAACTTATGGAAATGTTTCGAGTCACAGTTGGAAATATGACGTAAATTTCAATACGAGATGTGTTTACAGTGCCAACTTCATCAAAGGGCACGCTGGAGAAATCACATCCTGAATGTATTTACGCCAAAGTCGAAATCCAAACACTTTTCCAGAAAGAACTTTTTCAAAGGGAAAAACCCGCAAGCAAATAAACAATTTTAATGAAAAACTTCCACATAAAACATAATTTAGAGGCATTTCCAGCGATCAAAAATATTTATACAGCACTTTCAAGTGCTGAAGACGTTTCCCTGCCTAGAAATCAAGAATCAATATATGCATTTATTGGGAATTCAATCCGAAGCAGCACAAGTTATCCATGTGTTGACATGATACCAAAATATTTGCTGCGTTTTCAAAATAAAGAAGGAAAGAAAAATGGAAGAGCAACAGGTAGAGAGTGTTATCAGATATCAATTGAGTTATGGGGCTTGATATGAGTTTTGGACATTCTTTAAGCAACGGATGATGTGTGTTTAGCTTATCAAATAGATCGAGGAGAGTTGATGATATGCTTGGCAACTGAATGAAATGCATTTCGAGTATTTACTTTGAGCGCCAGTGCCTGGTAAACCTGTCTGTCGCCAGCGACATTTATCAATGAAGTTCAATGACAGCTGTTGGCCGCTTTCGATCAACGATCGTTTATCAGCTTAAATATTGACAAATGGCTCGATAAAGATGCCGCAAGCAGTGCGACATAGACATTGAATGTATTCACTTCGGATTCAGATAGTGTTAAACATGTTGCGCTGTCATCGATGCCTGTTTATGCCTGATAACTGAGCTGTAAGATGGTCGAAAGTTGTAAAATGACAGCTTTATAGATGAGACGCGACACAAGTTAAGTGCGAACAGAATTCTTAAAAGGGTTTTGGGTAGTTGAGAAAATTGAGTAAATTTATGAATTGCTAAAAGGTATTTCTGAAGTGAGAAATAGTGCGTAATAAAATTGAATAAAACATAAATTAGATTTTAAAAGGCTTCAGAAGTGAATAAAAGAATTTTAAAAAAGTTGTTAAATATTTTTAAAATATTTCAAATTTCATTGCTTTAAACATTTTCTAACTTATAAAGATCTGGATTCGATTGCCTTAAATTATAATGAATTATTCAGTGTTTATAGTAAGATCAACTATGCTTAAACTGCATACATATCGCACACCATTTAACATTTTCCACTTAATTCCACATAATTTATAATGAGCTTCCAGGAAACTTATTTAATGAGCTGCAGAAGGTTTTGTTACGCATGCCCAAACATTACTCATAATATATATCTTTCGTTTCCTGCTGGGAAATATCTAGAAATTTTCCTCATAACCTTCACATTGATAACTCAATCCGCACGCAATTCTCAGACATCTCTCGCGATCATTATCAGCACATTAGGTAGACTACCAAAAAAAAAAAAAAATAATAACAATACATTGATGCGCTCTTTCGTTGACCCAATTACGTGTAGACTAAGATCAGAATTTATTGGAACTGCTGCCCATTGCATTTTCATCTCTCGCTCTTATCTGAAGTGTCTGGGCTAACGAGCAACGTATTTGTTTTTTCCACGGGCTGCACATCAACAGCGGAGCTGTGCCGCTGACCCGTTAAATGTTCCGGTGGCCCCACAGCCCAATGGTGAGAGAGTGAGACAGGGTCTATGCTGTCAGCCGTCTGCTTTCTGTTGGCTGCCTTCTGCCGTCTGGCTGGCGGCGTCAATCTCTTATCAAAACTTGGCCTATTACATTAATTTATGGCCAAACGCCAGTGGGGCACTTCAAAGCTTTTGTCGAATCGCCCAGGAACCATCAGATAGATCTGCCAGCAATTAAGCATAAGTTTATTGCCAACCAAACCAAACTGATGCTCCGACTTATGTAAACAGCGCCGCGAACAGTTCTACATACTCTTCGGGAGTTTGGAAGGAATTCCAATAGATCATTTTGGACGACGTCGGTTTACCGGCGTAAAGTTATAGCATGAATTTCTATACTCTGTAGCTGTTAAGCAAAGGGGTATGTCAGTCTGCGTGCAGCTCGATAATATTTTGATGAATGAATTGTGAGAAAGATGTAGACAATGTGAAACTGATAATTTCCTTGTGCTGTCTCTCTTTCTTCCTCTAGTTATCTACCTTTATGTAGAGAGTTGTAGATCTCTCTCTACCTCTCCCTTTTCTTTCTCTGTCTACTTCCTTCTCTGCTCTCTCGCTCTGTCTATCTTGATATTTCTCTCTCTATCTATCTATATATCTTTCTCTCTCTCTTTCTCTCTCTCGGAAAGTACAGTTTAAATAATTCAAGCAAAATGCATTTTTTTTGGACTCCGTACATTTACAGGGTATCTCTTTATCAAGCCCTTTCTACTCAACACTCCAACTACTTTTCAATTCTTTACAAATTTCGTTTGTTTATAGAAGTTATGTACCGCTACAAATTGCGTCGTATTTTATTTTCTGGTATTTATGAATAACAAACAAAATGTTTACATCGTATTTCGGTTTGCTTCGGGCTGATCTATAAAAACTTTAAATGCATGTTTTGCCCTTTAGTTTTATGTTCTTAAGTGGTTTATTTATTGGAACTTCAGTTCAAAAGCGCGCTCGCAATTTGTATAGGATATATTAGGTTTCCATATCATATTACCAGACCCCAGACTCAATGAAAAAGGAATTCTCGTCCAATCCATTGTATTCAGTCGGCTTTTGTTTATTTTTTAATGAGTACCCCAATTGCCTGAGCATCATCTTCGGCTTGTTTATTGTTTTTGTGGAGTTTTGACATGTGTATCTACATTTGGACTACCCCCACACAGATCATATAAATTGGGTTATTTCAGACATTTTATAATCATGCAGATATTTATCTACATTTTGCTTACTTATCCTTCCTGCTCTACATAGTTTCTGCAAATATTTAATTTCCTTGGAAGCAGCTGTCTTTTTCAGTTACGATCTCACGTAAACGCTCTGCAAAATGTTGCATGAACAACAACTCGAAAGGCCAGGTGTTGCTCAGGCTGTTGCCTTGGCACACTAAACCCAAAGATCTATAAACTGCATTTTAATAAATTATCACAACAAAGGGCCCTGCAGCTGAGATGCAACAGAAGTGGAAACAGTAAAGCGTTGTGAAAGATTCGTAAAGGGCATTCGAAATATAGAGATATGTGGCAGGGAAATGGCGAAACACCTTGAGTGTGTTGAGAGAAATACTTTCATACTTGGAAACTGTAAAACTGTAAAAATAAATACGAAATTTTTTATACTCTAATTCAGACAATGAGAATGGAGATTTGTTAATTAAATATATCGGAAATTATACTATAATAGCAATACTTATAATAACAATATTAGTAATGAAATTATAATAACAAGTAATAAAAATGATAATAATGATGTGGATATTTAAATAATGATAATCATAATGATAATGATCATGATAATAATGAAGATAATGCAAGGATCATGACAATGATAATGGCAATGATAATGACAATGGTAATGACAATGATAATGATAATGACAATGAAATGGACAATGATAATGACAAGAATAATGTAAGGATAATGACAATGATAATGACAATGAGAACGATTGCTATCAAAACAAATCAAAGAATAATGATGAAGGCATTATTCCCGGACAGTGAACAAAGACAATGATAATGATAATAATAATGAATCAAACATAATTATTTATGTTACAAAATATTATTCATAATAACCCAATGCAGCCTTTCAAGAGATTCAAAGTAATACGCCCCAAAAAAAAAAAAAAAGAAAAGGAAAAACTCAATTGAAGCTAAAGCAACTTTCGATCAAGTCATCAACAAATGAAGCTTGGAACTTTTTTAACAGCTGTCGATAATGAATGCAAATCGAATGCGTTTAGATTAGTTTTCTAAATCATTCAATTGCGAATTGCAAATGGGAAAACAAGTTGGCAGCAGTTGTCGTGCAGTCAAGTGGGCAGCGTCTTGAGCAGTCGGAGACAGCGAATTGATAGAGCAAATTATTGACGATTAAACGCCGTGTTGACTCGATTTATAAAGGCGAAACGGTTCGCGAAGAGTCTGATAAATGCAACAGCTATTGGCATTAATTGATTGATGGCTTGTTTAGATTACTGAAAATGAAAGTTCGCCACGAAATGGGTCAACAAAAGGCCATATAGATACATGGTAGCCAAGTTACAGATACATTTACGAATCTAGATACATTTGGGCATTAGCTTGAGCCCACGCCAACTGCGTTTCCCTGGCCGTTGTCGCAGTGCCTTGAGCCGTGGCTAATCAGCGCACGCACTCACACTTTATCAGCTCATTAGCTGGCAATGTACATGCATATATATGTCGCTATATATGTAGACATATAAAGTGATATAGACGATTCCCCAAGTCATGATATTTACACACGGCAAGCGGGAAAGCTGCTGTTTGCCCATTCAGTAATATAAAAGAAACGAAAAGACAACTGTTTGAAGAATGCATTCTTCAATGCATCCACTTTTCAATTCTTCATTGATTTTGTATATATATTTTTCTTCTGTTTTTTGTTTGCTTCTTGTTAACTGCATTACACAATGCGCCGAGTGCTGGAAATTTAGATTTGTGGGAAAATGCTACAGAGACTTCGGAAATAACTTCACTCCCTCCTTCCTTCTCTGTCTCGTCTGAAAGTCTTTGCCTTTGCCTTTGCTCGGGCTGTCATTGACTTTTATTTGTTTTTAATTTTTTATTGACATGTGAAGTTTTTTGTAGAAGTTTAGTGAACTTTTTCTGTTGGTTTTCTATTGCCTTTTACGCTTCAACTTCGCCTTGGTCAAGCCAGCGTTGAAAAGCAAAAGTTTTTTAACTTGCTTTTCCAATCTATTTCAGAGTTATCAATTTTTGTTGCTGGTCAAAATGTGCCGTAGCTAAGGGCTTTTCCCAGTAAGTGCTGAAAGTCTGACTTGTGTATATTGTTGAGGTAAGGGCAGGCTAGGCATGAACAATGTGATTATTTTGATAGATTTTCGATCTGCTGAAGAAGTTTGGCTTTGGAAATCTTTGTGTTAAATTTAAGTTGAGCAGCTAAAATACTTTTGCCATTTTCTTTATTGTTTTTTTTATGATATATAATTAAAAAATTATTACTAAAATTTCTTACGTATGATGCATCTATAAAAAGTTTTTTTTATGAATTTTAAATATCTAAAAAACTACGTAAATATATTTTGACTTTTTCAAGAGAGACAATAACTTTCAAAGTTTTCTTAAAAAGTTTTTTCATAACAATAACTTTCAAAGAAAGTTTATATTAATCTCCATCTAAGTAAAATGTAAAATTCTTAAATTATTTAAATAAATACTCATCAACTTAAACAGCTAACTATATATATTCAAATTCCCAACAAATTGATATATGATGTGCCCAAATTTAATATATCTTCAAAAATAACTTAAATGCTTCAGGTTTTAGAGCCCAAGTTTCGCTCAGTGTGTGCTTGAATAAATAAACAAAATATTCAACAACTTTGGGATATTTTTCATCAAAAATCATAAAATTCATTAATATATATTTCTCTCGCTATTATCTGAGTGGGTCAACTGTGCTTTGGCAGCGCTTAGACGACTGTCAACAAACGTCAACATAAACAAATGATTATCATAAAACTTCTAGACAATCTATTAGTAAGTCGTAAGCTGGCACCAGGAGAGAACGCCAACCGCAGGAATGCATCTCGCTGCTGCTGCTTCTTCTTCGTCAGTTTTGGGCTCATAACAAATTTGAACGACTCGACACGATAAGCCACTTAATTTTTATAACCAGTTCGGCCACAACACACACAATGTATTTAGACCTACGGCGAGTTCTCTGGTCAACACCTATGCGAACAGCCAGCTGGAACATGTGTTCCTATTAGCGCGTGTTGCGGTTCCTGTCCCTGACACACTACATATACATATATATAAATATATGTATTTGTATATTCCATATGACAATGCACGCAACTAGTTTAACCATTATATGTGTACTCCAGTGGGTTATGTGTCTCTAACAATTGGCCATTGTCTGCATTGTTGTTGCTGTTGTTAGGGTATCTTCTTTGGGCACGACCACAATTACCAGAGTGTAGAAGAGTAGGCGGTATCATAGTAGAGCCTGGCGCTATTGTCCTCACTAAGGGGTCACATATGTGTGTCTGCCTCTCTGTTGATCTCTAGTAAAATGACCTGAAGTGCACACACACAGCCCTTATATTCTGTAAATTCTATAGCGCATGTGGCTCTTATTTTTGGGTTTTTCCATTTCCACTTTGATAGGTTTTGTTCTTGAATTTGAACTTTGTTTTGTGGGTCTTTGAAAATTAATTAAATTGCTATTCAATTATTTTTGTTTCTTTATTTTGACTTTGGGTAACTGTTCTTTTGAGTGTGTTCGTATCACATAGATGTTATGAAGGAATATAAAAAAAAATATATATATAAAATATATATAAAAATATATATATATTTTTTTGGTAGGCATTTGAGTTCTGTGTTTGTTCTTCAATAGATTAAATAACTAGTTTGAAGTAAAAATTATTTTTATTTGTTATTTAGTTTAAAATATAATGAAGCTATTTATTACAGCATTTTATTTCACATAAAAGCTTTTAAAACAAATAAATTATATAAAAAATTCACATTAAAAATTTATTTGTTTAAATTTGAAATCAGTGTGAAATTGAAACTTTTAAATATATTTATATAGAGAACATTTAATTAAAACAGTTTTCAAAACTCATCCAAGAAAAAATTGAACTAAGATAAAGAACTGTGCTATAAATAATCTGTATGAAGACTCTTAAAGCTAGAACTTTATCGACTGTAAATCTTAAATAAAATATATTTTTAGTTTCAAATGAAATAAAACCACAAGATTTTTATTGGATTCTATAAGATAAAACTTTAATGAAGAGCATGTCTATAGGTTTATTGTTTGTCAGGCAGCGCTGCAGCTATGCAGATCGTACGCCTAATAGGCAAAGTTCACATGGCAAAGAAGAAGCACAAGAACAACAAATGCTGTGCACGGGGCATGCAACAGCAAGAGCCAAGACAACGGCAAAGGCAACGACAACATTGCTCGCCCATAACTGGACCTCTCACGTAATAACGTATAGAATTACTTGTAAATATATTTATATATATAAAGAGTATAAGAAAAGAAGTAGAAAAAAAAAGAAATCTCTTCCTCCTGTCACAACTTTCACATGAAAGTTCTTTCAACTTGAGCGCCCAAATATGGATGCGCGTTGGACACGTTGGACACGACATGGCCAACAGAGTCAGAGCCAGAGTCGCAGAACAAGGAAGCCGCAATAACGAGGCGACTCTACCAACTTCTAACCAATCGATCAAGCCATATTTAGAATGCTTTGTGGTCCATGGTCTTATGCATTAGCCACTCGATTATGGCTGCAACAACTTACCATTGGCATTCGATTTGCCGTCCGTTCTCTGGAGCCGTCCATTGCGTCCGCGCTGTTTGGACTTCTTGCCAATTCTGATCTCTGAGGAAGCAGCTGCTATCTCTGACTCGCCGCTGCCAATGTTACTTTCAATCAGGAGGCCACTTTTGGTTTTACGACGACGCGTATTCTGACCACGACCCGTGGAGCTGGACTTGCGTTGCGTTATCCGCTCGCCCGTCCAGGATACAATGCTCGCCTCCAGCTGCTCCGCAGAGCTGACATTGAGAGTCTCAGTGCTGTATTCCTTTAGCATTTGGGCTGGCGAGAGCACAGCGAGTCGTTGCTTCAAATGTGTGGCACGCCGGCCCTGAACAGCACTCAGGCCGAGCAGCAGTATCAACAGCATTTGCAGGACAAGGCAGCATTTGGCCAAAACGCTTAGTTTGCGGACTTTCATTTTCACTGAATTCACAATGAATTACGATAAGCAGAGAATTTAATTTAATTTAAGCACATTTTACACTTCACTTGACTTTGAACCTAATTAATTATTTTATTGCTCTTCTTAAGACCTTTTTTATTTTTATTAACTTTGCTTAACACCAAGCTGCACACTCAAGCACATTTCCCAGAATTTTCATTCATAATTTTATATGATTTTTATTTTTATTTTTTTCTTCGCTTTTTTACCAATTTTCTTTTATCTTTTAGAATTTCCGCTTGTCAGTTGTCGTCGCGACGTTTTGCCTTTGCTTTTGCTTTTTCTAGCTGACTTTTATTTGTATTATTTTGTACACATTTCCTTTTGCACTCTCTATAAGACTCGGGCTTCTCTATTTCTCATTTATTTGACGCACATTTTTGCGCTATTTAATTTTATTTCTGTTGCAGCCAGCCGACAGCGACAAATTTTTCTTTGGCTATTTTCGTATATCCTCAGCGCAAGTGCAACAAAAAAATAAAACACCATCTATATCAATATATATATATATATATATATGGGAGCGATTTGTGATTGCAGTTGCATAAAGCACTTTCGCTTTTATTTATTATTGCACTGCATTATCATTTGCATTACTTCCATGACACACTCGATTATCAGCGAGAAATACTAACTAATAGTAGTCGAGGATGAGAAGTGCGACGCGCCGACAAATTACGATCTTTAAAAACTTAATTCTTTGCCTGCGTCAAGCGATTGCCGCGTCCTACACAAACGACCGTCAAAACCAAACTGAGGCGATCGCTCGTGCCGGCTTGGCGATCGTGCCGCCTGTTCGTTGCACTCAGTGATGCTCATTTGGCTTGACAAGACATCGAGCTAAGAGTCTGCTTATGTGTGAAACCATAAAGAGTATTCAGGAAATAACGCAGAGAACAGCTTAGGTCTTATATATGGAGAGAATGAAACATTTTTGAAAAGATTTGTTTTTAGTTCATTTATAATTAATGTTCACACATAATGTTATACTGCCAGTTTTTATTATTCTATATTATAATTATAAATATATATATTTTATTTATTTGAATATTTAACATTTTATATACCTTTCATGCTGAACTTTAATGTGATTTTTTACTTTTTTCAACAATTATTTTGTTTAGTTATATTAATTATTTTCTGCTAAGTCAGATAATAAATATAGATGATACATATAATAAGAAAAATTAATATTTAATATAATTTTTTTTAATTTAAAAAAGTTTTCATTTTTTAAATCTAGCTAGAAAAGGCTAAGTAGCCAGCACTATGTGCAAGTGGCATTGGGATTGTATTCATTGTGTTTGTGGAACGCATTAGGCATGGTCTTGCCGTGGCTTGTAGCGCAGCATTGCTGCACTAGCAACATTCTAGAAGAACTATATATAGACAAATTCCTGTAAGGGATTATAAGGTATTGAATATTTAATTTGAAATTTTATTGAATTTTCAATTTAGAAAAGTTTAGCTTGCATAAGGATTTGCACTTGAAATAAGTAGACTTAAATTGTAGTTTTAAAAATATTTAATGATTAGATATGAAATATTTAAATAAATAGCTTAAAATTAAACTATTTAAATGTAAATTTTAAAAGACTTAAATGGTTTGAAATTCAATAAATATAAAGTATAATTATAATATTATCTTTAAACATAGTAGACTGAACAAAAAAGTATTATTTAGTTTTATTCCTGTATTATTTTATCACAAAAAATTCTTGCAAAATATATTTCGATATTTAATTTTTTTATATATAACAGCAAATATCCAAAAAATATAATTCAACAATCTGACAAATATTTTCTACTCTACTTTAAATATTTTTAAATATATCAAATACATATCAATATATCAAAATATATCACAAAATAATATTTGATAATATTTAACTATATTCCATTCTTTAATAATCTTATTCAATTATTTGCTTCTTCTTGCCTTTAGAGCTTAAGTTCCACAATTTGAAAGCCCTCTTTTTTCTCTTTCCTTTTTTCACTGTTAACAAATCGCTCTCGTTGCCGGCTTTAGTCTGAACGCTAGTGTTTACCTGTTGAATATTTCAGTGTTATTCTTTAGCCCGTGACTTTACAGGTACTTGAAGTGCATATGGGTATGCGTATTGGGTTCAATGGGATTTTCCGGTGCGCTAAACAAAAACATTTGTTTTGTCCGTCCGCCTGCTCGCAGGCACCTTGCGCCCTTAGCTCCTTTTTGTTGTCTCGCATTTTACACTTTATTGTTTGGCCTTAAATTCGTTTTGACAGTTGCCAGTTAGAGGCAACTGGACGGAAGAACGGGCAGTCAGCAGTGCTGTCGCAACGGGCATTCCTGATTATCCTTGCGGCGCGTTTGTTGTGTGTATTTGTGTCCCTCGTTTCTTTACGCAGCAGGTGATGATGCATCCACAACGAATGGCGGCACTTAACGCCACGGCAAGCGTACAAAATGTATCTGAAGAGTACTCGTCGGGTATCCTTAGGTTAGTAACGGTGGCGCACGTTTCATGTTGCCCGCTGGCTATTTGCAACTCAATTCGTGGCACTCGCATAAATATCTCCAGCTCGAAAGGCAGCGCCTAATAAGTTCACCACGCCAAAAACTATCTGCGCGTACGTTTCTCGTATCTGATGCAATTTGTTGCAGCTGAGCACAAAGGGCATTTGTCGAAGCGTGAAACAGCAGTTTCACGAGCTGCTGCTGCTGCTGCAGCAATTGCAGCACCCCCTTCATGCCCTTGACAGGTATTGGACGGTTTCGAATTCTGCCGACAAGGATTAAATCGCTCGCCCTTTGTCTGCGCCGTTTAAATTGGTTCGTTTACCAAATGAAGCGAAGTGCGGCAACGAGTTAAGGCCACAAATACGAGTGCTCCAGCTGACAGTGACCGACTATGAGATACCCCAACTTGCTGTTTGATGTTATCTATTCCTAAAGCCTCTTTCTGCGTAGACTCTACTCTCTCATTGACTCTCATAACTTGAAGAGCCAAAGAATTAAAAGTTATCTACTTTAATACCATTTGATTCTTTTTCTCTAATAGTTTGCTAGTTATGCTTAAAAGATCCATTCTCAAATTCTGTTCATATAGATAGAAGCAGTCAGCCCAGTTCACGATGATATCAATCTCGAGTCAGCTCATCTTCTGCAACCCATCTGCTGCTTGTTGCATACATAAACTCACAGCTAATATACCCCTTTCTTAACCACTTGCCAATGTCTACAGGGTATTGAAAGGTTCAACTTTGCCTTGCGTAGGCTGTGCGCCTGCTCAATGCCTGTTTAAGTGCTCTGTTTAAGTACTTGAGGATAACGATGTGTACGAGCAGCATGATCATCATCATGATCATCTCAATCAGCATCATCATGAGCATTGCTTCTGCTGATTTCCTTGTGATTTATGCGTCTTAATTGAAATGATGGCTTACAAATTGTTTGCTCGCTGCGACACGTTTGGCCTTGGAATGCCAACAAGTTTTGCTTTCTGGGAATGGTTCGGTTCGGCATGGTTCAACGTTAGGTCTATGGCCACTTGATGAAGTGTGACAGCTTCCTGCTGGCAATTCTGAACTATCAAAGTAAGTAACCTGGAGCTAATGGAACTACAATCTATGCAGAGGTAAAATTTTCAAATTTCCGCTAAGAATCTTAAGCACTTGTTAGTTCAAGACCCTCAAGTATATCCGCCCACTTTATGACCCACTGGAGAACAGCACGTTTTTTTGGTATTTCTTTTCAGCTTCCTTTTCTTCTGCTTCTTCTTCTTCTTCTTATATTTAGTTAGATGCCGTTTTTCATGACCAGATAGAAATCTTTTGGCTAAGTTTCGTCTGTGACTTTCACACAGCATCTTAAAGGCGCTGCTCGTGTATTCAATTTTCTAATAGCCGCCTTCTAATCAAAACTAAGGCATCGTACGCTTCTCTAGGCGCAAAACCAATTAAGCCAAGGAACTGTGTGAGGGGTCGCCGTCCGAAGCAGAGTCCGAGTCGAGCTCATACAAATAAGGAAACGTTTCTAGGTGTGTGTGTGTGTGTGTGTGTGTGTGTGGTTGACTGCAATCTGTGGCTAAAAACAAAACAAACTAAAACTCAAATAAAATCAAATGAAATGTACCGCCGAGACCTCAGCTTTGTATTTGGTATCGATACCACTCGAATCCAACTTTGGAAGCGCCAAAAACGTTAAATACAATTCATGGCGCTCACGAGCGGAATTTAAATTATGCCCAATTAGAGTTAGGTGCTAGCTAAGCCGCAATCGGCTGCTGGCGACTGCTGCAACTGCAACTGCAACTGGCTCTGCTGCTACCAATTCCTGTGGGCTGTCTGGGCGGTGGTGGGCGTGGCATGTTTGAAGCACGTTCGTGTGCTAAAGCGCCAAATTGATTCCGATCGCCCAAGGGGGTCTCTCAACCAGTTGCCAACTTGGCAAGTTCTCACTGTTTGTTTCTAGTACTCAGCGAACATATGTCCGGATTCGTTGCAAGTTGCTGCCAGTTGCTGTTGCTGCTGTTGTTGTTGCCTCACATGATTTTCTTATGTTATGTTGAACGCCGTTGTTTGATGGATTACGCGTTGACAGGCTTCGGGTTTTTGGCTTCGATTGTAGCGCCACTGATTGTGTGCGCCTCTCGCCTTGGGAACTGGTCTTGTTATGTAAATCGTCGACAGTTTCTTGTGGGTGCACACACAGCTAGTCCACAAAAAGCCAACAACTAGATTCAAGTGCTAACAATGTTGCCTTTTTCAGTGAGTTTTCCTTGAATGCCCTGGCATAGTTAAATGGGCACACGAAGTGGCATAGAGCAGAAGAAGTAATATATTATATAATAGACTGCTTGTTCTATGAGATATTTCTTATTGCTTGGCTCAAGTTTTCTTTATAAGTTGTAGAGCAATAAACTAGAAGACTAACCTAATATTTATTTTATTATTTACAGGGTATTTGCCAGCTCAGCAGCCTCGCCCGCAGTGATATGTATGTTTTCCTTGCTTTTCTTTTCTTTTTTTTTGGGTTTCCAGGAAACACATTTTTGTGGTTTTGCTCAAGGAGTCTGAAAGATTAATGATGAAAATGGATTTGGTCGCCCGGTTAGCGGTAAAAACGATTCTTTGAGGAGGTTTACACTTGATCACTTCATTAGCAAATGTTGTATTTGCTGACACAGAATCATAGAGAGTTGGCGAAAGCAAGAACTAGTTAAATTGTTTATTAAACTAAGATTAATGCGTTGCGTTTGAACTAACGTTAGAAATCAATAAGAATTTTATTTAGAGATTAAGTAGATATGGTCAAAGTTCATAAACTTTGTCAATTTACAGTTTTCTGCATTTTAATAGCTAAATAAAATACGCAAGAAAACTGTAGTCGGAAATGTCTGACTAGGAAATACCGCGCACCGAGCGCAGAGCTGCTATGCGGCCAGCTTCGTCAATCCAATCAAGAATTTATATACATAATAGGCACTGCCACGCCTCCATCCGCCTCTTACATAAATTTTAACAAAGCCATAATGCCCTGCACTGCCATTCTCACTGAGTTCAGGGTATAAAAGATACTTCAAGTATTTTAAATTGTCTTTCAACCCAATTTATATTTTAATATTCATAGCAACATCTCTGCAAATAGCCTTGAACTTCAATTGCAGCTCATTTTCTCTCTATTTTGTACATCAGGAGAGTTAACAAACAAATACTATACACATATATAGCATAATATATGCACGTCTATGGCATAGACAAATTATAAACACTTGTGTGCGCACTGCATGACTGCGCATAGTGAATACTCCGGACTGTTGGATCATCGACTCCTTAAATATTATGCGCAGACGCAACCTGCCCCAAAAATTTCCCTGAAATGACAAAATTATGCATATAGAATTTATAATCAAGTGCTGTTGGAAAACAGCTCGAGTAGAAGGAGCGAAACAGAAACAGACAGACCACAATCACGACGGGAATGAAATGTGTTCAACAATATTTCGGCTCAACTAGAACAGCCAGTTGAAGAGCCCTGTTCGAAAGGGTTCAGACATGTTTATGACCTTTTAAGTGTTATGCGTTGCATTTACGCATGACACTCCTTCTGGTCGAGCTGTTCAAAACTCTAGCTCTCCGCTTCTTACACTTTTTTATAGCCACCAGCTGTGCACAAGGCGGCGCTTTGAATAAGCTACTAATTAGAGATTTTTATGGGAAATTAATATGATGATTACGCCCCGAAGCGTTTCAAATGCACTAAAAATTAAGTTATAATTGAGGCTCCAGATAGAAAAGGGCGTGAGCCGAGCGTGTAACGTAAGATTGTGGATCTAAAATAGCTTAAGAGGCGTTACGTGCGGTAATTCAATTAAGCTATGCGATAAGGTCTTGAAGAGCAACAGACAAAGTGTGGGCATTTCAAACAATGTTTTATTTTATGAAGACAATTTAACTCAAATAAATATTAATAAATATTTTCTTATTGTTACAATTTATTAGTTTCCAACAAGAGCTATAGAGTGATTATGTAGGAGAACTACTATTTCTGTGAACTATATATCAGCAGGTATTTTACTGATCGATAACATTTAGTGATTCTAATATTTTGTAACATTTAACAAGTAATCATGAGTATTAGCTCTACAGAATGTGCGAAAATAACTGAACAAATTTATCATTATAATTCTGGCTTCAGCTTTTAGATTTTATACTTGCAACTCAGTTATCTGTCTATTAAAACAATAGCCTAAATTCAATGTCATGCTGCTAAATATTAATATACCTTTATACAGATATTTTCGTTAGCTTAGAGTTCTATGAATCTAGAATACTTCATAAAGTATTTTTTATTATAGAAGAACAAACAATTAAGTTTCTGACTCTCCCTCTTAAACTGTAATGAATGTGCTGAGAAAAAATCAATATCATTTTTAATCGACTGCCTGACAATGAAAAAAGTTATCGATAACTTTAAGTAAACTTGATTTTGGCGTGAAGTAGATCTATATATACAAATTTGTAAGCTCTTCTTCTAAACAAGCGATCGACACATTAATACATAGCAACAGACAGATGGACGGCTGGAAATGTAGTGCAAGCTGATAAAGCTGAGAGAACCAATTCCGATATGATTTAATATCAAACGTTGAGGTCTACATTAAAGTTCCAAAATGCCAGATATTATACTAATATATAATATATATCTTTCCCAGACCTACCCAGCGATCTTTAAGTATGTAATAATAAGTGCAAATAAGCAAACTTCATTGAAATTTTATTATAAGAAATATATTTAAGCTACGCACTGCTCAGTCTTATAGAGATCACAACATTGTTTCCCATTCAATTAAGGAAATCATTAATAAGAATCGTTATTCGTTCTGTGTCTGCTATCACTGATCGTGGCTATCTGAATGAAGACGCCAAAACAGACGCTTCGTGTCCAAATCAATTGGCCTAATGTGAGGTCGTCGCTTTTTGTTTTGGCTAAGACTTGACCCGTTATTAAGCCAGCTCATAATGCTGTCTAAACACTGAGATTTGGCACACCTTGAGAAGAATTTTTTTTCCGACTTTAGACAGACTTTGGACTCGAGAAAAGGGAAATGCTGAAGCACGCCCAGAACGACGCAACATTGCGTGACGAAGCTGCAGTGGAAGTGCAGAGCGGATTTGAAAGGGGTCAGCGTCAAATAAATGCGTTTAGTGGGTCACCCAGAGAACGAACGAGGCATTGAGCGGAGTTGAGGAGAGGGCATCCAATCAATGCTGGGCGCGTAAATGGCATTATTTATAGTTAACATACAGTATAAAGAGGCCGCCGCCGCTGGAGCATGTCGCGCATGCGCAATTACAACGAGTCCCCCCACTGCAATGATTAAGCAGATTGTTTAATGCAATATTATGAAAAGGGCTTTGGGGAAATCCGAGAGGCAGAGCGCTATATAATTTATGTAGCCAGCGCACGCCAGAGTCTCGAGTTGCAAGAGCGGAGTAGGTGGAGCATCCTTAGCCCATTTATATATACATATATATATATATATATATATATATGGCCAGCCTGCGGCGAACTATTTTAAATATTTTGATTAGCCATCGAGACGTACGTAGCGATGCCAATGCCAGACGCCACTTGAAGGTTCTTCCGAGTTGCCTCTGGGCTGGCTCTCTGGGGTTAGACTCCTACACCAATTGGCATTGGCTTCACTCGATGTCGATTCGCTGCGCTGTCTGCTATACAGCTACCGAAAGCCCATTAATTTATACTCCATTTAGGTCCTGTGGCTGCTGATTGTGGCTACACTGAGAGAAACTTGCCGCTCTGGCAAGGGCAAATAAACTTTTACAATTTTTTTTTTATATATCTACATTTTTTTATTATTTTTTTCTTGCACTTAGATTCAAGCTAAATTCTTTAGGGCTTTTACATACTTCAACTGCTTTTCTCTCAGTGCTTGGCATTTTGACTGGCTTTACCTTCATTTGTGGCTTGCGTGTTTGGCTTCATTTGTGGTCTGGTCTGGTCCTTATCGCATTCCAGGCATAAAATGTTCAATTTAATTAATTTTAGACAAATCACTTAACAAGCTAAAATTCTATGTTGTGCATTAGTTAAGCCAACGACGGGGCATGCCACGCAGCAGCAGAAACATGTGCCTAAAGGTTGTAAATGGCAAATGAATCGAGAATATAAATATACATATGTATTTATGCATGTATGTGTGTAGGTATGTATATAATTCTGTATGAATATAGGTGTGTATGTATGTATAACTTTATACATTTATATAATATGACATGTTGACTGTGGGGTATTAAGAGCTGAACTGAAGAGGCAAATTAGGAATGAGAATAAGAATTATATATTATGTATCTAGTCGTATAAGCTTACGGCATTGTCACATGTATAACTACAAATAAATTAAAATATTGAAAAAAAAAGTTAAAAAAATTTATTTTCAATATTTTGATTCATTTGCTGATTATAGCTCTCAAGCTTTATAAACTTTGGCATTGCCTGTTTTGTCACGGTATCTTCACATTATATTGTTTAATCTAGAGTTACATGAGCACAATCTCAAACAAAATATCAAGTCTCAAGCCTAAAAAGCGAGAGGACATTCAGTTAATCCCATATATGCCACGATCACAGCGTATTATAGAAACCTTAGACAGCTTAATAGGCTGGAATACACTCCAGTATATATGACAAATGCCTAGCTAAAATAACGACAAAATGCCTTAAGTGCATTAAAACAGCTGTACAGATAGCAAGACAAGCATTGCAATAAGCAATATACTCTTTTCAATCCATGAACGAGCATTGTGTATAAGCTTAAATCAGAGTTTTTGGTTAAGGACTACTTTTTATAACCATCGATCATCAAAGTTAAGTTGCTGCTGATATCATATGATAATATGATATAAATATATATAAACTGTTATACGATATTTATATCTGTTATACAAGCTTAATCATACTATATAGTTATGTAAGGCATCATTAGATATATAAATCATTCAAAGATCATTAAAAGCTCAAGCTAAATCAATTTACTTCTTACTCCAAAATCCGTTTAGCAATAAACATAATAATATATAGCACCTTCACTTGCAACATGCAACATGTGGCACAATGCGAGCAATCGCATAACGAGTGAAAGTTTATGCATTGATTTTTGGTTTTGTTTTTGCGCCTGAGGACAATTTACGATTCGCATTCGATTGACAGACAATAATCGAAATCATGTATTTTAAAAAATGTAAATTGAGCGAAAATCGCTTAATTTCGGCCAGCAAAATGTGGCAACTGGTCAAGAGAAAAAACAGTAAAGACATTTAAGGGCAACAAGCTGTACAGTTATGCAAAAGAAAGCAAAAGAGAAGGCGACTAACTGAGCAATTTCTCTCTCACCCACTCTCTCTCTGCTTCTCTTAGCTGATTGCGATTGATCACTGTGTGATCGATCTTCACATTGAATGCTGATCATCATGTTGATCCTTGTCTCTCGTAATCTGGCAGCAATGTGCAACAGTTGATGAGATTTTCTTGCCATTTTTGGACGTCCCTTTTAGCGAAGCAAAGCGAAGAACGCTTCAACTAATGAACACCTTAAATGGTGTTTTTTAGCCAAAGCCAGCCTGTCAGCCAGCTTGTAGACTTACCAGCCGGCTGCTACCTTTCTATATACACGCATTTTGTCACATTTTGACATATTTTTGCTGCATGCCAAAGCCTTGGCCGTAGTGCAAGTAAAATTGCCATATTTGGTGCCAATTAGAGGCGACCCTTTTTACTTGAGCCCACTCTTTACGCCCTCTCTCTCAATCTCACTCTCTGTGTTGCTGCTGCATCGACTCATTACCAGTTAGCTGGACTAGCTACATTTATGGAGGCGCAAATGAAAAGCCGGCATATCTTCCTGGGCAGTCACGTCGCAACGCGTTTGCGTCGCTGCAAGATAAATTGCTGACAGTTTCGTTTAATTGTTTTGGCTGTCTGTTAATTGCCACAAAAATGTCCACGACCATAAAAGATCTCACGATTTTTATTGGCAAATCTTTCGCTGAAAACTTGCTCGACACTTTTGAATTACAATTTTATGGCTCTATTAGATAAAACGCAGCGCATGTCAACCAAATGAACCAGCCCACGGCGGCTAAAAAGAACTAGTTCCAGACCAACTAGTTGCACGAACAGTAGGCTAATTGGCATATTATATTTACTACTCCATAAATGTTTATAGCCCGAAATTTTCATCGAAAGGCGTAGAAGAAGCAGAGCTCTTCATTGTTTTGACTTCGCTTCACCTCTGCATCTCCTAATGGGCGAAATGTTTCAATTCCGAGTCGAGAGCTGCAATTGTTGTTGAAGTCTTGACTCTGCATCTGGCCAAATCAAACACAAGTCATCATCAAGCGAACGTCATTGATGACTACGTCGTGGGGGCAGCCGCATAACTATTCGGGTCAATAGTTCAGCGCTCTTGAGACTGGGTAAAAGTCATGAAACAACAATTTCTCATTGCCCTACGTTTTGGCTTCGCCTGGCTTGTGGGGTATTATGAACTTTTTTAATACCAAATATTTTGGCAACAAATTTATGGCTATTAAGTGTGATAAAATAGCTGTTTATAGAGCTGCCAGCGTCTAGCATAACATATGATAGAATTTTCTAAATTGTTAAGTTGGCTGCGTTAAGATGAATAAAGTGAAGGCGAAACTGAATATGTGAAGAAATTTATTGATTTTGACTTTTGATTTTGATAAACAGCTTTTAGCTATATATAGCTTGCCTTGAGCTTCAAATATGCAGTAGGTAAAGTAAAAGCAGCTCTTTTTGGAGCTCAGCTGGACTCTAACAGACTTTTCCACATAGTTAAGTTGGCTGCGAAATGTGAAAATCTGAATTTAAATAAAGAAAAATATATAGCACTAAAAGGACTTTGTTACTCTAACTGAAACTAAGGCTAGTTGTCTTAGTTTTCAATAAAGCTGAGCTAAAATAGAAGCAGCAATTGTAGCGATCCTTCCACATATCTCAGTTAGCTGCTCTTCAAATTCACAAAATCAAGTGCAGCTCAAAATAATATATAAAAAGATAATTTAATTTAATTTTTATCTGATTAACATTTTCTTTGGCAGCTGTGCTTTGAGCTCTGCCAGACTAGTTCACATAGTCGAGTCAAAATCAAAAATAAAATACACTAAATTTATGTTGGATCATTGAATAATTATTATATCGAATTGTTCTAGACTTTTTAATGCAGTTTTAAAAAAATATAGAGCTCTGCCAGACTTCTTCACATATTTAAATTAGCTCTGAAATTTCACATAATAAAATAAAAATTCAAATTTACTGATAATAAAATTGATTTAGATAATCGCATCTAATCTAATCTGTAGCTTATATTTCTTGTATGCTACGATTTATTTTTATAATATAATTAACTAATTTAACTTCGACCCACACGCCTCAATTTCTTCAGTTTAATTATGCAAATCTTTAATTTATAATACCACAAGCTTTCGTTGTGCTATGGCTTCCATTGTAAGCATTTGGTAAGCAAAGCACGTTGCTGAAATCGTTTTTCTTTTATGATAGGTCACATAAAGTTGGCTTATCCGTCAGACGATCTGCGCTTCTTTTTTTTTTTGGGTAAACTCTACATAGATCCCATTAAAGTATCATAAAAATTCAATGCCACACGCTCGAGTATGTTGTGTTGCGGCAGTGTAGTTAATCGAGTGATTCGCTTAGGCCCCAAACTCTTTCAACACGTTTTTCACATTTTACAACTTAATTTTTTATGATGTGCTCCGATAGAGGAAAACCCCAGCACACCAGACCAGGTCGGGGGACAAACAATCAAAAGATTTTTTTTCTCGTTGAAGAGAAAGAGAGAGACGTCGCGTCGGTAGAATTTGCATTTGGTCCGAGCTGAGGGAGTTGAGAAAGAGTGAAAAAAAATGCTGAAGAAAATTAACTGCAATCAAGTAAAACGTCATTCAACTGGGGACTTCGGCACGATATGCAAAAGTGAGACATGGACAAAGACCTGGACCAGAACTGCAAAATGGCATTTGAATAGGGGTAAGGGGCAAGGGGCAAGGGGCTGGGCACTGGCCGAGGGGCTTATAAATTTCCATTATGCGACTCGACAAGGTCTGCCGCAGTGCTGTAAACTTGCTAAATTGCCAACATTTCAACGCATATTTCTCTATTCGCTGCAGGCAAAAAGAAGCGCGACCAATCGACTACCTCGCCTGCCCTGCTGCAACTCCTCCAGCAGCTTTGATGAACCTTTTGAAGAGTTTTAATTAAGCTAATAAAGTTGTCTCTCTTGCATTGTCCGTGGGCACTTTAACGCTATGCACTGCAAAAATGTTGCATGTCCATTAATTGCTTTGCTAGACACAAACAATAAACAGAAACGAGGTCATAAATGGGTTACATTTTTTACTTCATCGTATTACATGAGCTGTTGAGATGGCATATAGAGGGATTTTATGAAGCTTATGCATTTAAGATTATCGTCAAATATGGGAACTTTTAATACAGAATATTCTGAGTTCCAAAAATATCTAAATTAGGTTAAAAGGCGGAACGGATTAGAGGTATATTTGTATAGAAGAAAAGCAGGTTTTTAATTATGGATTAATCAATTTATAATCCTTATACATACGTTTACTTATTTGTTTAAAACCTTCAGTCGAAAAGCTTTTGTCTTTTGCCTTGTATTGAATCTGTAGAATGAGCTTCTCTCGCTAATTTTTGTGTGGCAGAAATATTCAAACCTGGGCTTAGCTAAGTAATTTAGATTAGATTTTCGACTGTTTTTTTTTAAAATTATTTTTTCCATTAATGCTTTATGCATTATGATTATTATTGATTTTAGCAAGCTCAGGTTATTGCTTTTCTTTCACAGAGATAATTAAGATTCGACGGCGTAATCTGAATAATATTTAGGAATAATTTTCCAACACATAGGCTAAACTAAGTTCGTTTTAGTACAACTTATAGTAATATGGAGAAAAACAAAATTTTGGGATGCTATCTCTCGGTCCCTCTCTCTAGTTCTGTGTCTCTCTCTATCTCTCTTTCCGTGCCTTTCTGTCTGTCTATCTATATATTTTACTTCCTATCAGTATATCTCCATATGCATCTCTCTCTTTCTGTCTCTATTTCTATCTCAACATCTCTTTGTCATTTCTTTCCCTCTCTCTATCTCTCTCTACCTCTCTCTCTCTATCTCTCTCTTTCTTTTCGTTTCTGTCTCCCTCTCTCTTTCTCCTCATCATTCTATAGCCCCATCTCCTTCTCTAAAGCTAAGAATTTCCTTATACGCTCCATGCTAAAACTTTTTGCTATCTCTAGTCAACTGCATTAAAAATTCCGTTGAGTCACAGTCAGGTCTGGCGCATAGTTTTGGCATTTTCAAGTTTTGCATACAGCTCACGCTTGTCCACAAAATATTACACCTCAGGCGGAGGCGCCATTTACGCGTTAAAAGCGCAATTACAAAATCGTAAAAAATAGATACATGTATATTATATATACAAACGACAGAGCTGAGGCCGGAGTGTGTGAGCAGCGTATGAGATTTACGAGTTGCGTGGGCAGCTGCAACTGAGAAAAGTAAACTGTAAATGAACGCAAGACGGTAGCTGAGAAAAAAAAACAGAAACATATTAGCGCCTATTAGCTGGACAATTTGCATATGTTTATAAAGAGAAAAAGAGAGAGAGAGAGAGAGGGAGGGAGTGAGAGGGAGAGGGAGGGGAACGGGTTAGCTAGCAGAGGAAACAAACAGAAGTTCAAGGTAAGCTGAGACAGATCAGGAGCTGCTAGCTATATATATATATGAGACGTAGCAACTGGCAGCTCATGTGGCGTGTAATTGCTTTTCCCAGTGGTTGCAGTGGTGCAGCGGTGCAGCGGTGCAGCGGTTGCCTGTGTGGCGCATGCGCCGATTGCTGGTCAACGATAAAATTCCAGTCAGCTGGCTACCAGGCACTTTATTTCTCTTTGCTTTGGCTGATTAAACGGCTGATTGTATCTGGTATCTTGGCAATATTCGGGGCGTAATTAAAGGTATTAAGTGTGGCAAAAGGAGAGCTTGAGCCAGGTGAAAATATATGGATATATATATATATTGGGGCGGTGTGGGAATGGTGTGAAGCTGGAGAAATTGTAGCGTTTACAGTGCTGTGGGCAGCTAAGGAAAGTTTTGTTATATGAGATGTGATTTGCTGAGAAGCTAGTGAAAAGCTTAAATTGTGCATAAATAGGTTAAAGTGTATATATATACTTAACTGAGTTAATAAACCACAAGCTCAGCCTTAACGTTACTTAACTTCTTTATGCCACCCACTCGTAGCTCCCACACCTTGCCCGCTCAACCAGCCAATCGATCATGCCCGAAAAGCTGACACCTTTAGCATGAGCAAACAAAACAATAACAAGTTAAGTAAAGAGCAGCTTCCGCATAACTGAGAAACCAGACCGACAAAACTTTGCTCGGGCGGAATCTTCAGTTCTGGTTTATCCTTTGGCTGGCTGTTTGCCCAGAAGCGTGTTAAACATGTCAAACAGTTGCCAACTGGGCCAATGGGCTTGCAGTTTGCATTGTTGTTGTTTGTTTGTGCTCTTGCCCAAAAGAAGACATGATCAACCAACAACAACAGCAACAACAACAATGGTCTCGCAGCGTGAACTTGATATTATGCTAAAAAGGCAGCCCAATATGCAAAGTGGCAACAGACTAGTTGCCTTTCGATCTGTTGTTGACTCTTGGTTCGAGCCAATTTGGTGCAGTTTTTCTACACGCTCAGGATGTGAAAGGAGTATATTGGTTTTGTTAAAAGGTTTGTCTGGCTGATTGCCAATATGAACCAATCTATGACTGAAATGAAGCTGAAGACTTAGTCGATCGTATAACTTTGGCTGGCATATGGCCAAAACTTTATCTTTGCTGAGTTGAGTTTCTCTATAGATAGCCCAAAAATTATATATATGTTCTCTTTGAGGGAGTGACAAATAGATAAATGCTATATCTTCTTCTGTTTCTCACGTTTCTCATCAGAGTCAACCCCTTTCACAGCTGTTCTCGATCGAGCATTATGCCGTCAGTTGAGTCCGACTGCAAAGTTCTTACTTGTTATTGCTGAGGTTGTTACTGTTGTTGTCGTTGTCACCTCGATAAGCATCTGAGCAGCTCACAAATACAAAAATATTGAGTCTGCTCCTCTTTTGGCTCGTCTGAAAATGGAGCTGAGTTTTTTTCTGGGTCTTGTGGTGCCGACACAACAAATTACATGCAAATTAGATGAGCTTGGTGTGTTAGTGAGAAGCAACTGTAAAGTAAGAAACTGTAGATGAAACTGCAGCAGGAACCTAACAAGATTTATAAGAGCAGTGTTGGAAAGCTGCTGAGAGTAGTGTTGGACTGAAATAGATGTAAAAAGATAGACAAATTGAATATTCTATAAATAATTAGTACGTTAATATTAAGTTTATACAAGATTAATATATACTGAAATGCGTTTCCTTCACGCTTCATACAGAAATAATTAGCACAGCATGGCATTCAGGGTATCTCCTAGTTGGCCAATCTCAACTAGAACATTCTTATTTGATATTGTTATAGACATCTGCACACTAGCTTAAAAAGCTCTGTAAATTATATGACCGTGTAAATGGGTCTTCAAATTTAGCCAACAAGTTTTCTAAATAATAAACTTAAAGTTAAAACATATAGAAAAATATACGAAATATGTATAAGTAATATAGTTTTAATAGAAGTTAGCCACATGAAAAATTTATCATTTTTAAGTACATTTTTCTACAGCTTAGGCAGCATACTTCAACTTAAATATTCATATACTTTTCAGCCTTCAATTGAAATTCATTAACTAAATTTACTATTCAAAGCCAACAAAATTTATATACAGTTTAGCAGCCACTGTTGAGCTCTTTAACGAACTCCGCCAAAAAGTATGCCACAATGTAATATTCACCAAAAACATGATGATTTGTAGACTACATACATAGAGCCATAGTAAAGTGGCCTATACTCTAATAGACAAAATTATATTCCAAATTCCTATAAGCATATATTAATTATTAATTTATTACATTCATTTGAATTGCTTTTCAATGCTTCGTCGCAGTGCCTCTTCAATTGACGTCATGGTTTTATGCCTCAACAAATTAATAATAAAAAGTTTTCCCCTTGCTTGTCGTCAGTAAAATGTTGTTTAACGCAAAATAAATCAAATTAAATTTGGTAACGCACTCATAAGCAGTTTTTCGTTGCTCGTTTTGGAACGCAGCCTAAAAGTATGCAGCACGCAGGTGAACGGATAGAGTGTGGCAGGAGGCAGCACTGTGCTACAAAAATGGGCTTGATGTGAGTTGTTAAAGAGGTGAATATGTGAGGCTATATTTACATGCCAAAATATAATTTAATATAATTTATATTAACTTATATAATATATATAAAATATGATATATTAAAGGTATTCATAAATATATATTTCTTCTAATATTCAAAACATTAGTTAATAAATTATATTATACATTTTAAGTATATATTTTATTATATTTTTTATTTATATATTTATAGTTTTTTATATATATTATATAATAGTATGTACAAATTTACTTTTATATTATAATATTTACATTTTAATTATTTTTATTTTATTATATAAATAAGTTCTTTATAAGTGTGTAGTGTAAGGACTTGGCCCACGCGCTCCCCTTTTAACAAATCTATATTCTAGGTCGCTGCTTTCGTCATGCCCGTATGTCAGATAGATAATATACACACGTTCCGGGTAGATACTCACTTCAGTTTACTTCAGCAATATGTGACACGTGGCAAAAGTTTCATTTGGCCAAAACTTTGTCTGCCTCGAAAAGAAATATAAAACATACTGAAAGTCCATTATAATGCCCAAATAATATGAATGAGCTCATGTCACAAATAAAGATATGCTAACTTGGCATATTGAAATGGCAACATTAATAGGATTAAAATAGCAAAAGCTGAAGAAGTTCAAGTGCCACTTCGACTATGGTAATTGATACCAAATGCATTATTCAGTATTCACAATATTATATCAGAGGCAGTTGACCCGACTCTCGACTGGGTCTGTGTCAAGCATTTGACATGGGACGCGTGCGATTACATAGATGCACATACACATATATATGTAGACAAATGTTTGTTATTGTCTTTATCTTTTCTAGTGCAGTTGACACTCTCTCAAATTAATAACAATTGACGCAATGCATTGAGCATGCGAGTATATTGTTGCAGTCGAGGCGCGTCTCTTAGTTTTTGCGTGGGCATTTACACAAATAGAGAAGCTGCAGCAACTGCGTCTAGAATACAAAAGAAAGTCGAGTGGAAATTAGTTTAACAATAAATGTTGTGTATATAAGTGGGTGTGTAAGTGTGACCAGGAAGAAATGTGAAATGTCTGTCGCATCATACTTGACTATGCTTTGGAACAGGAGCGGAATGGTTGGGCCTAAACTTTTAATTTATTTATAATTATAATAAATATAAATAGCAAAACTAGCGTTTTAAAATTCTTAAAATAGTATAAAAAATATGAAATTATAGTAACTATTTTTTTTCGATTAATTTACAATATTTAGTTGAAAAATTTTCATAAGTTATAATTATATTTATGAACTAAATGAACTATATAGACATTCAAAGGTATTTATATAGAGTGGTATAAGGAAAGATTGTATAGGTAATTTTATTAGGTAATTGTTGAAGTGATATTTACAAGGTTTTCCGCTCATACTATACTATACATATAATTGAAAAGATAAAATATATATTTTTTCTATTTACAAATTTTTCTATATTCATAATTTTTCTATAAATATTTGCCGAAATTTTATAGAACCTAATTGTATTTTAAATAGGACTATAATGGGAATAATGTAGAAAATATTCAATATTTAAAGAGAACGTAAACGGTGCGCTATTCTGATGACGTGCAGTGTTTTTACATCTATACATGTTTCTTTACATGTTTCTTGTATAGGAACGTGACATTCATAATTTGAGATTCTAAATTTTTCTTCTTTTCTTTTCAGCGATCTAAGAATAAAAGTATATAACTTTTTAAAAAAATAATTTGAGTTTAATTTAAATTCTTTAACAACAGTTTATAGGCTTCTTCTTCTCTTAGCTATCAGATTTAATTTTTCACCATGCCCATTCAATCTTTAATTTATTAAAACTTATTATGCTAAGTTATTAAACAGTTCGAAATGCATTAAAAATTAACTCTGTTACAATCTAAATTTACAAACATAAATATATACCTATACATTTCTAAAATATTTCTACCTTATTTACGTCATTCGTAAAAATTTTCCTGAATTTTCTTAAACTTAGCGCTGCTCTCGCAGTTTGACATGCACTTGACTGGTGATACAATGCATTTGCATTGGCATCTGACACCGTTGACCTCTCGCGGCGTCTATTGTTGCGATCAATACGTTTGTCTGTCCGTTAATTGCATTTGCTATGCAAGCGACCCAACTGAAACATAAATAATTGTAAATTATTATTCAATTCACATTTGTGTCGTCAAATTGTGCTTTATTGAGTCGTTGTATTGCTGTTGTTTGTTGCCTCTGAAGTTGCAAACTGTGAACTATGGTGGGGTGCGAGATTTCAGCGTTAAATTGCATTTGTACCCATTGAATTTTAACAGGGGTATGCAATACTTGTTGAAAATTGATGGACTAAAATTTTATCAAAGATTTTTTTTTAAGAATTTACCAAGTGTAGAATGCACATATATATTATAAAGCTGATATTTATTCAATAAAACAAATGATTTTTCAAAATATTTCAACGCTTAAAACATGTTCTTAGTTATCGATTTAATAATTTTAATCTTTAATCGCTAAATATCGTATTAGATCTAATTATATTGAAAATTTTTCACATAATTATTATTAGTTTTTATTTCTTAATTATTAAATTATTTCATAATTATTAAATAAATAGAAAAGAAATTTGTCGATTGAAGTTTTTGACGGTTATTGGTTTTGCATCGATCAATTTAAAGTTTTATTTAAAATCGATAAATATCGAACAGAAACTAGAGCCACTATATGTACTTAAAGTTGTATAAAAACTAGAAGCGAGCTTAAAGTGTTTCTTTCGAACAAATATTAATAGGGTATATATTAGTCTGGCTTTTACTGGTTATTGTCGCCGCGTATCAGTTTGTTTGTTGTCTCCACACAGTCACCCATATGTCGTCGCTTGTTGTCTCTCGTGCGTGTCTCATTTCGCGCTGCACATTTCCTGATTTTTGTTTTATTTAAAAGAAAAAAAACGAAACAGAAAAAAAACACTTTTGCTTGTGTGTTTTGCTTGACATTTTCTCGAGTCTTGTCTTCTGTCTTCGTTGGCTGTTGCTTTTCCGCAGTGACGCATCTGCAGCTTTGGCTTTGGGCCGCAAGTCAAGTGACGTTTCGCACGTTTCGCATTTTGTTTGTTTTTGAGATATATTTTATTTTTGTATTTTTGTACTTTTTTTTTGTCGATTTCCCGTCGCTTTGCACGTTTCCCAATCGAATGTCACGAGCGCGCATGTTCAAGTGGGTCGCTGGGGCCTTTGGATGGGTTTTGTCTGTGGCCAATGGCTTTTTGATTAGCCCGGCCAGCTTGTGCGACTTATCCACTCAGCTGGCCCAGCAGCTGCATTGTTGATTTTTTAAAAATAACTAACCCAAGCCTGTCTGGCACCTGCTGCCTGCCTGCCTGCCCTGTCACGTGTCTCGATTGCTCACCTGCTTGCCAGCTCAACTGGGCATTTGCATGTGAAAATCAATATGGGCCAGCAGCTTAGAGCGCTTCAATTGCATTTGAAGGCGACGAGGAACCATAGGACAGCCAACAACAGCTTGGATGTTGTCATTGTCTGGCCGTAAATCGAGGCTCTTAAGCGGATTAGTTTGATTTGCAATCCACGTCTCATTGTCTCTCTCGTGCTGTCTGTCTCTCTCTCTCTCTCTAAAAATCGATAGGCTAATGCACTTGAGCACATTTTATGCTTAAGTCTAACTGACTAATTTGCTAAGAAGGTGACAAATAGTTTCTGTCTGTGTTAAAATATATGTAATAATAAAAAAAATAAAATATAAAAAAATATATGTAATAATAAAAATATATAATAATGAAAATAATACAAAATTTTATTTTACTAAGAGAATTTCATTGTCAAGGCAATTTAGAGCATTCTATATCGAGTTATAAATAATATAGGAATACTAATTTCTTTTATAGAATATAGAGAGCTAACGGTATTAATCTAGTTTACTTTAGCAGTCACGCCTTGTAAATTAGAGATTAGTTCTGGCTGTTAAGAGAGAGCATTCTCGATATAATTTTGCATATACTGAACTGTTTCAGACATCATTTGAATTGATCCAGTTAATTTGAGTGCCGAGGTGCTGAAAAGTTTTTAAATATGCTCGCAATGCTAGTTTATAGCTAATTCTATCTATACCTTTCTTTATCTCTCCCTCTCTCGTTCTGTCTAATTTTAACTCTCACCCTTTCTCTCTGTATATCTTTTTCATATATCTCCAGGTTTCATTTCTCTGTCTCTCTCTCTTTCACAATCGGTCTCTGTCGCAGCCAGCCCTCAGTCATTCTATCTCTCTTTCCCTCTCTCTTTCTTCCTCTACCTCTCTCTCTCTCTCTGTCTCTTTCCCTCTCTCTCTAACTAACTAACACTCTAACTATTTCTTTTCTCTCTCTTTCCCTTCGTATAATTTTCCCATCTATCTTGTGAATTCTCTCTTTCACCATACCCCTCTCTCTCTCTCTCTTTCTTCCCGTCTTACTCTATCTTTTCCTTATCATCATCTTCACTCTCTCCCTACCCTATTCTCCTTTTCTCTCCCTCTACCTTCGCTCTGCCCTCTTTACCACTTCACTTAACAATACCTTAATTTATCATAATGCGACTTTCTTTGGCAACCAAATGCGGGCGTCAGCAAATTTTGCTCGTGTGGGTGGATCTAAAAACGGTGAAAGCAGGAAATACAAGGTCTGCCCTGAAATGGGTTTTACGTCCTTGGTCCACAAAAAAGTGCGCGCTTGCGAATCGTTGTGCGCCAAACAAAAGAGCTGTCAAAATTGACAGACGGAGACAACCTCGTGCCGTGAATCACATTTCCATTACTCATTCCAAATGTGAGGCGTGAACTGCTTTACGCAAAAATAAAAAATCTCGTTTGTTTATTGTTTATTTTTGAATTTAGCAATTGAAATATCGAACGGTAAAATAAAACCGGCCTCCCGCCAACTAAAAAAAGAAGCAAAAAGCCAAAAGCAAAAGCAAAAGCTTGACGCATGCGCGAAATTACAAAACTTTGCGAAATTACAGCACAGAAGACAGAAACACAGACAATTTGCGGGAGATTGTCTTCACTTGTTATATAGCTTAGCTTGAATTCAAGTCAAGTCAATTGGAAAGTGCGTGTGCGTAGAATGCCAAAAAAAAAAACAGAGTTAAGCATCGCGAAATGTAAATAAATATGAATGTAACAACAAGTAAGAGTGCTCACTGATGAGATGGACAGAGTCAGAAAGAGAGAGTGAGATGGAGAGTACGAATTGGAAATACTCTGTAAACTTATTGAGTCATTATTTAGTTCATTAATGTATGGGTGGGCGATTGAGATAGAGAGAGAGAGAGAGAGAGAGAGAGAGAGAGAGACGAAGAAACCATGTTAGGCGTTTGCTTTCTTTGACTCTCAGTAGTATTCTTCCGCTCTAATAAGTCACTTCTTTGTTCAGCAATTTTTGCTTTAGTTTAAAGAGTGTATTAAAGATGAAGTAGATATCATATTCAATCGCGATCAGTCGTTCGACCTGTAAAGACGTGAATTCGAACAGCCTTCGCTTAAGCTCTACTGCTGCAGAGTTCTAAAAATAGAACTTTGCGGTGCATTCTTCAACGCAACAGCAACAAAAACCGCACACGCAGCGTTTTCTTATCGCTTGCTTCCGCGTAACTCAATTGCTTTAATTGCAATTTACGAAATTTCGTCGCTTGGCGCGAGTGCGCCTGCACTCAAAAGCACAATCCGCGATGACATCTAATGTCAATAACCTCGCTACAGCTGTAAAGGTAAATGCAGAAATGCAAGCCCAGCTTAACGTTGTGATGGCAAATAGGCAAGCCTCCATCATGCCAATAAACTCAAAAATAGATATCGCCTCCGTGCAAGGCATCACTAACAACAAAAACACGAAACGTAAACAGCCAAATTCACCAAAAACCATCAAGAAAAGGCTCATCTTCGACGAACCAAGCACCAGCAATGCAGCATTAATATCAGAAAATCGATTTTCACTGCTCGTAGAAGAAGATGAAGACTACAGCGAATCACCTGTAGCTCCAGAAGCCCCAGTATTGACCGACCAGCAAACTACTCCGAAACCTCGTCCGCCCCCCATATGGTGTCCAAACATCAAGTCTGTGGCCCTACTTCAACAGATAATAGATAAAGTAATTGATGCTAAATCATACGTAATTAAGCCAAAGAAGAATAACATAGGTGTATTAACCCAATGCAGTGAGGACTATCGCAGAGTTATAGACCACTTTACTAAGCTGGAATTGGAGTTCCACTGCTACCAGCTTAAGGAGGACAAACCATATAGAGTCGTGTTCAAAGGGCTTCACTCCAGCACTGATACAACACTAATTAAAAAGGAATTGGAAACCAAAGGCCACACAATTACAAATGTGCACAACCCACTGAGCCGTATGGACAAAACACCGCTAAATATATTTTTTGTTGACGTGGCTCAGGCCCCCAACAACAAAGAAATTTTGGACATTCGAGTTGTCTGCAGGCAACGCTGCACAGTGGAACTGCCAAGAAGATACAACGACCTGACACAATGCCATCGCTGTCAAGAATTTGGACACACACAACGCTACTGCCACAAAGCTCCCAGATGTGTGCGTTGCGCCGGGAAACACGCATCCAAAGACTGCACCCGCGAAAAGGACCAGGCACCAACTTGTGTGCACTGTGAGTTACAGCACCCAGCCAACTATAAGGGCTGCCAAGTATACAAGCGGTTGCGCAAATTGCAATCCCCAGCACAAAAAAGGAGTCCCACACAAACACCGTCTACGGGTCCGAGTACTGCTTCCGAAATTACAAGGCCCCGGAGCATTACCCAAGCCACGAGCTTTGCAACGCCTATTAGTGGTGTTTCTTACGCACAGGCCGCTAGAGGTGGACCGTCAAATAAGAATACCACAAGTGACACTTTGTTCACTGAAATGCTTCAGCAACAACAACGTCAGTTTGACGCAATTAATGCCGAGCTCAAAGCGATGCGAGAAGTACAATCCCAACAAGCAACCATGCTAAACAGTTTAATGGCCATCATAACCAAGCTTGCCTACAAATAATGGCTTTACGTGTGGGTATCTGGAACGCCAATGGCCTGAGAAACAAGACTCAGGAACTGGCTGCGTTTCTCTCACAAGAAAACATAGATATAATGTTAATAACAGAAACTCATGAGTGCCCCACTACACAAATTTTCGGATACGAACACTATCAGGCTCATGGTGAAGGAGCAAACTGCTTTGGTGGATCCTCAATCCTCATACGAGCAACAATACCGCATACACCTTTACTGCCAATTTGCAACGCAACAATGCAGGTCTCAGCCATCACCCTGCCTACGTCTATTGGAGCGATCGAAGTTGCGTCAATTTATCTTCCGCCAAACACTGGTCTGTGTGATCATCACATGGAACAGGTTCTAGGCCAAAGGTTGAATAAGACCCTCATCGGCGGCGACTGGAATGGATGGCACCCATTTTGGGGAAGCAATAGTGCGAATCGTCGCGGAGAAGTCATATTTGAGGCGATTCAAAACTTACAATTCAGCATATTGGCGACTGGAGCCCCCACCCGTTACCCAATTAATGGACACAGGCCCTCGGCAATCGACTTCGCTGTCTACAAAGGCATCTGTGACCGGCAATTGACCATTGAAGAATCCTTGGACCTATCCTCTGACCACCTGCCACTAATAGTCACAATCCACGCGCAGCCACAGCCCTTGCCCATTAGGAAACAACTACTGCCAGCAGGATCAGATTTAGGAGTCTTTAGGCGCGAGCTCCATTACTCTTTGCACATAGAAATGGAACTTAACACTCCTGAAGACGTGGACTACGCAGCAAACAAACTGCAGGAAGAAATAGTCAAAGCTGCGCACCAAGCCGCCCCACCATCTTGCCAAACAAGACAACAGTCTCCGTACAACATCCCCCTCACCTTGGAGGCCCAACACCTACTAATACACAAAAGATGGGCCAGGAGACGCTGGTTAAGATTACGCACGCCTGATGCCAAATCCATGTACAACGAAGCCACGAGGCATCTTAAAGCTGCTCTCGCCCTGCTTCAAAAGAGGTGTATCAGCGATGCGCTGGTACGAGCTGAATCGCCCACTGACGCAGAGTTTCAATTATGGAAATTTACAAGAAAGCTCAAACGGCAGCCAATACGACGTCATCCCATTCGGAGCATTTCTGGTTCCTGGCACATTGGAGACGAAGCTCAAGCTGAGGCTTTTGCAAACCACCTTCAAGACCAATTCACGCCGGTGATTACCGCAGAGGCCTCAGAAATCGAAGCAACAGAAGACATCGTTCTCTCGCCCCTCCCAGCTGAAGACCAGATAACTGGATGTACAAAAGAAGAGGTTCTTGAACACATCAGAAGAGTGAAGGCAAAAAAATCCCCTGGATATGATCTAATAAACGGCAGAGTCCTTAGAGCACTGCCTGACTCCACCATAGACTACATAACTATGGTGTACAACGCCATGCTCCGCATCCGGCACTTTCCAGCCTGCTGGAAGCGCGCCGTGATTGTGATGATTCCTAAGCCTGGCAAACCCGTGGGAGAAATTGAGTCGTACAGACCAATTAGCCTGTTGCCAGTACTCTCCAAAATATTCGAAAGAATATTTCTGGAACGAGTACTGACACATCTGGGACGCCAGGAGGCCATTCCAAACCATCAGTTTGGCTTCAGGAGACAGCATGGAACACCGGAACAGGTTCACAGAGTTGTGCACCATATCCTTGGAGCCTTTGAAGAAAAGATGTACTGCTCTGCCGTCTTTTTAGACATCAAACAGGCGTTTGATCGAGTTTGGCACCTGGGACTGCTGCAGAAAGTGAGGACCACCCTTCCAGCCCCATTTTTCGCGTTGCTATCCTCATACCTTATTGGAAGAACCTTCCAAGTGTCAAGGGGGCAAACAGTATCCTTGACTAGACCAATTATGGCTGGAGTACCACAGGGTAGTGTTCTAGGCCCAACACTTTATACTTTATTCACAGGAGATATGCCAACTCCCGAGCCAAATATAGGAAGTACAGATGCAGTACTCATAGCGACCTATGCAGATGACACCGCCATCTTATCACGTCACGTATCTGCGCAAGAAGCTTCAGACTCACTACAAAAATATCTGGACTCTTTCGGACGCTGGGCAAAACGGTGGTGTATCACCATTAATGCACAAAAGTCTGTACATACTACCTTCGCCACTAGAAGAGGAGATTGCCCAAGCGTTGCATTGGGGCCCACTATTCCCAAAGCCTCAAAAGTAAAGTACCTTGGTATCACTCTTGACAGAAGGCTGACTTTTAAAGCGCACATAAGTCAAGTAACCTCAAAATGCAAAAGCAAGCTAAAAACCCTCGACTGGATGCTGAGAGCTTCAAGCAAGTTGTCTTACAGCAGCAAGGCCGCCATCTACAAGGCAATAGTTGTCCCAACCTTCGTATATGGTATCTCTCTATGGGGCTCCTCGGCGAAGACTACAAGGAACAAAATTCAGACCCTGCAGAATAAAGCACTACGCAGATGGACTGGAGCCAGCTGGTTTGTAAGAAACTCAGTCTTACATAGGGATTTAGCAATTCCCACAGTTGCTGAACTCATTGGGCGACACAGTTCAAGATACGCGGACAGACTTGCAGCGCATCCTAACCATCTCGCAAGCAACCTGGCTATAAACAACAATAGGCGAAGACTGAAGAGATTGCATCCTCTAGACAATATTAGAACTAATTAAGATAGTAGCTACAAGTGCAGAATAATTGGCATATCTGCCCTCCCATTAGTTAAGGTTTAGAGCTAAATGCGCTATAGAGTCTAAGACAATAAGCTGCAACAAAATAAAGAAATAAAAACGAAAAAAAAAAAAAAAAAAAAAAAAAAAAAAAAAAAAAAAAAAGATATCATATTGGGATAAAGATTCAAAACTAAATTATTTGTCATTCGAGAAATAGTTAAATAGAACTTTACGGTAGAAAACATCGATAATTATCGATAACAGAAAAACCACATCATAATCGTTGGCTTAAACTGTTTTACATATTTTAGACAAAAATTTCTTTTAAATTTAGTTTATTATTAACCAGTTAGATAGTCAAATATATAGAGACTCTGCTCTTCACTTTATATATATATATATATATATATATATATATATATATATATATATATAAATACATTCGTCTCATCTATCAAATTCTCCCTCATCCATTACGCCCGTATTCTTTCGCCCATTTTTTTAATGGGTAAACAGCGTGGAAAGTCTTTCGATGCTCATCGCCTTCGCTGATTATGTTAATGTTATAATAACAATAAAATCCCTTACATGATGGCCCATAATTTTTACAAATTACTTAAAGCAACAGCTGTCGAGTCATTCAATTTGACTGGCCGGGGACCAGACCTGGCACCAGATACAGAAACCAGAAGTGGGTTAATTACACCATCAACTGGGCCACATTTGGGTGTGAATTGTTATCAATTTGTACCGGGCACTGACGCTGCTGCTGCCACGCAATGAGCGTGCAAACTGTTTGCTAATATATTGCGGAAATTTATGTACAAGATAATGAGTCCATCAATAAAGAAAAATACTAAGCTATAAATATGTGTAAGAGAGAAATTTCTGCATAAATTATTTAAAAATTTGAAAGAAAATATTTAAAAAAAACTGATTTATATATTTAATATATTATTCTTACTAAGAAACGGTAATTTTGCATTATTTTATTTTCTAATTTATTTAGCTAAATTTTTTAATAAATTTTTTTTTTTTATATTTTTCTCTAACTTTTCTCATAAAAAAATCTTTCATAATATTTTGACTGAAATACGTTTCCACTAAACAAATTGATCACTTCACGCCAACATTTAGACTCTCTATAATTTTTTAAGCATTTCCCAATCTAAACTGTCAATTAAAGTTGCATTTTCCGCCCACCTAAAAAAATGTTAACCACAATTTTTCACACATTTCACTTTTGAGTGCATCTTGAAAAATAGAAAAGAAAACAAAACAGAAAAAAACATAAAACGTTTTCAATATATTTTTTCTAAATTTAAATCGATGTATATTTCAAATCGTGTCGACGCTGCAATTTGTTAACAATTTTCACACGCCGCTGCCTGACAGCTGGCCACGCCCAGTGCCCAACGCCCACCAGCCCACATAAATCCAATTCGTAGGCCATTAGTCAACGTTTGACAGACACTTAAAGTTCGCCCCAAAACCAAAAACTAAAATAAAGCGATACTGAAGTTGCAGTTACAGATGCTAATGCAGTCCGCCGATTCATTCGCGAATACATGAATATTATGCATAGGCTAATAAACAGTTTGGCAAGTCCATAAACAAAATGAAAATGAGAACCTTTAAAGCAAAGACACGCTGATTTCATACCGCAACATGCATTAACTGCGCTGACAGTTCAATGGAGCTGCATCTGTTGATCTCACTCCCTCTCTTTCTGTTTTGGTGGAAGGTAGCGCCATGTGGCGCACAGATGCCCTCCACTCCATACAAAAATATCCTCCAACTGTGACTATGCCTTGTTTCAATATACAAACTTCCATTGCATTGCACTAATGAAGCTCAAATATGTCATTTCTGGGTGGTATTAATTGTTTTTCTTTCTGTAATAAACAAAATAACAACAGGGGAAAAACGATTTATGGCATGCAATTTACATTGATCTATGACTTCACCTTGGGCTTGACCTAATAGCTGTGCTCAATGTCTGCCTCTTTAAAGATAAATTAGATGTTTTGCTCTTGAAATTTGTTTAGATGTATATAAAAGCATTTTTAATTTAGTTGCTGCTATAAAAATTTGTGTTTTTAAAGTGAAACACAATTGGAGGTGGAACAGAATGCTGAATGAAAACTCATTTCACGTTGATCTTAAGATCTAAGATCTAAGATCTTAATTTGCAGAGCTCAAAGTTAACATTGGAAAATAAAAAAATCCCTTGAAAGTTCTGCTTCCATTCAGGCAAAATTTGTTAAAAATTCAATAACTTGCATATTGCTAAAAAAAAACATAAAAAATATATTTTAACAACAAAAATCTAAACTAACAAAACTATTAGATGCTCAAATCTTTTATTTTATTTTTAAGATTTTTAATTACAAAAAAATGTTTTTTCAAGTTTTTGGTGCCAAAATAAATTTTAAGATATATATATATATATATATATATATATATATATATATATATATATATATATATATATATATATATATTTGTTTAAATACATAATATACTATTTATATTTATTCATATGAATTTAAATATTTACATATTTATTTACTACAAATTAAATTTTTTTATTTATAAAATTTTATTTAAGAAATATAAAATATTCTTAAAATAATACATACATGACATGACATGTTCCTGAAAATATTTAAATTATAAACAAATTTTGTTGTGGAATACCTCTAATCTTTAATCAATAACAACTTCAATTTTAATATTGATCAAATCCTTTTCAAAGTGCTTATAAAATTGAACTAAAATATGTTATAACAAAAAAATCATTTGTAGTTTAAGCTCTCATAACTTTGACAAACCTTATCAGATTTATATATCATCAGATCTTTATAGATATCTACATATACTTATGCATGGCAGCCACATGATCACAAAATGATCATTTACAAAAAAAACCATTTCGTTTTCTAATCTCTTAAGAGGCAATAGCAAATCGCTGATTGATTTCGATAAGCGTTTGCACAATCGATTTAAAACGCTTGCTAATGAGAGTTGCCCTCAGTCAAATATCGATTAAGGCAACGCATGAAACGAAATGCATGGGAATTATGAATTCGAATTAATAAAGCGTAGATGAGCTGCAATCCAATGTCTCAGTCGCCCACATAGCTTGAAAACTGAAACGAAATAGATTTGAAATGTACAAAAACAAAACCTAAAATATTTATAGAGTTTCGTATAACGAACCTTGGACACTGCACAACGATTGCGACTAGACAAAATGTAAAGAAGCAAACTGAAAATTTCAATTCAATTTCCAACTGAGTTTTGTTTATGTTTACAAAAGCAACAGCAACACCAACAACAAAGATCGCTCCAAAACTCCAAAAATGACATAAACAAATGCCGCTTAACGCATTCAAAAAAAAGCAACAACAAAATAAATAAGAGGAAGAGGCATAACGTAATACTTAAACTGAACGAAACGGAACGAACTGAGGATGAGAGTGAAAGTGCCAAAAAAAAAAAAACAGAAGAGAAAAAAATAGAAAGAAAACATAAAAACAACAATAAATACAAAACGCACTGTAGCCAGTTACCACCCCCCCCCCCCCCCCCCCCCCCCCTTTCCCTCAGCTGCCCCTGCTCTAGTCATCGCCTGATTACCGCACTCAACAACCGGCCTAACACCCTCTGTCTCTCTCTCTCTCTCACGCGCGCTCTCCGTCCTCCCTCCCGGCCCCTCGCTAACTGCACTTTTTCTCAAGCGTGCAAGTGAAATTTTCCATATGCGACTGACGATCTGCGTTGCACAGTGAAATTTTCGTCTCGTCTCCGGGGCTCCAACCCAAAAAAATATATCGTATGCCCGCTACACCTCGGTGCCCCCTGCTTGACTCCAATTGCTGCTGCCGCCGCTGCTCTTCTCTATGTTGCTTCATTCGCGACGCGTGTGTTTTGTTTACAGTTGCAAGTTTTTGTTATTGTTATACACTTTACTGAGGTACATCGATGCTGCCGGATAATTCTACAAATTAAAATGAACTTAATTATATTATTAATTCGCGGGAGGCATGCTTTTCCGAAGGTTTTTGACCTCGTGAATTCGTAGCTACAATCCGAAAAGCTCTTATATGATAGGTTCTAGATATTTGAAATGAAAAAGCCAGTTTTTTGTGTTCCTTTCCGGTATTTAATATAAAAATTCATCATCTTCAAAATATATTACAAAAATTTTCTCTGCGAGATATATCATCTGCTAAGCTTACTGATCAGCTGCCTTACACAGCCTTTGGCTGTCTCACTCATAGTTATAATTCTTTTATCAGAAGAAGAAGAAGATTTGACTGATTTTAGTTAATTTTAGACTTGTGAAATTAACATTTTTGTCTGCTCTCTTTTTACGACTTAGCCAAACATTATATTATTAATGATTTATATTATTATATAATTATTATTTTTTATTGTCTGATATTTCCAATTTTTTAATTTCAACAAGTGAATTTGAGCTTTACTTTTTAAAAATATTTAATGCTACTTCAAACTGAACTTAACTTTAGTTATATTATAGTTATATATATATTATAGTTTTGATTTGTTTTAAATTAATATATATTGAAATTTTGATTTGTATCTCGAATAAAAATATTGAAATTGTAATTTTGAACTTATTAATATTGATTTTATTAATTTTGAATTTATTAATAATGAATAAAATGATAAACATTTTGGTTTCAAGTTCAAATTTTTTTTTTAATTTCAACGTTTAATTCTAATATAATTTTTAATATTAATACAAATTTTAAAATTGATTTATTTCGTATTTAATATATTAAAAATATAGATAAAAATTTGATTCAAATTATTATTATTCTTAAATATCTAGAAAATATCAATTTGAGAATTTTCCAGAGTCAATCCTAATCCTTATTCCAAAGAATTAAATATCTAAACAAACACACAACTGAAGAAAGTTTCATTCAAATCACATATTATAAGATATTTTGCAAGAATTTTATACTATAGAAAGAGGAATCTGAAGTACTCAAGGCTAATCTCACTTTTGTGCAGAGTATCTAAACTTCGTTGCGACTGTCTCTTTATAAGATTTCTAATTCCTAGTTGCTATTGTTGCTGTTGTTTTTGTTTATTTTTGTTTGTGGCTGTTGCAGTCAGTCAATGACTGCATTTGTTGTTGTTATGATTGTTGTTGTTGTCTTGTTTCTGCTGCGGCTGTTATCTCGACAAGATCATCAACGAACGAACGAACGACCGAACGAAAAAAATCATATAATTCAATGCTCGAAAATCAGTTGGTTTTGTTGTTATTGTTATTGCCTTCAACAACAATTTTGTAATTGGCTGCGAATCGAGCAGCTTTTCAATTATATCTCAAATCCTCTCCTGGTAGCAGCCCATTTCAATTAATTGGCTCACCAAATGCAATACGGAAATCAATAGCATATAGACTATATTATTATTTTGTATTACGCACTGAAATTTGATTGAAAATGTCATTAAAAGAAAAAAATGATGTTTGTATCGAGCGCAATTCACGACTTGCAATAAGTTCAAGTTGTTTATTTGTTTTCTGACTTCCTTCACAATCCGCTAATCAGGTGTAATTTATATTGTTGTCACTCTTAACTATTGCCAAATATGGTTATTAATTGTGTGCGATTGTATAATAATTTAGAATTAAGTAAGTTCCTTGTTAGCTATTTGTTTATAGCCGTAATGCTAGCGATGTTTTCAGATATAATTCATATAAATTCATGGAATTCTCATTAAATAATTTACTTATGGGAATGGGTTTTATCATATGTATACAATTTTATTTATGTTATTTTTTTTTATAATTTATATAATAATTTATAAATTTAACTAAAAGACAATTTAATTATATAAAATTTCTATTTTTGATTTTAATTTTAAAACATTTTTCAATCATAGCATCCTTTTATATATCGAACTTCCCAAAAAGCTCTTTAATGCGCTGCTTAATCGAATTTCCAACTTTGCTTATAAGTTTTCAGAAAGTTTCGCATTTGATGCAACGCAAATGAACTTTAGATTTCTCCGCCCACTCAAACGCCGCAAATTGACGTCATTGTGTTGAACTCAGCGGAAAATGCATGTTATGGAAATTCTGTGCTATTACAGCATCTGTTGACGTCATTTAAAAGAGCCAGAATAGCAGAGACATCCAGAGCGAGCGAGATAACATGGGCGATGTTAATGTCAAACACGCACATGGACCGCAACATGAAGATAATGTCTGTAACATTGCATAATTGTTGAGTGTGTGCGAGTTGCAGCGTTGCCAGATCAATGCGCAGGCTCATTGAGAGAGCAAGAAAAAGAGTCATCGAGAGAGTGAGAGAGCGAGTGAGTATGTGAGGGGGAGCGCTTTTTTGGGAGAGATTTTGTAGAGTTTCATGTCCTTCGCTCTGGCCAACAACAGCTGTGTGGGGAAGCTGCAATATTTGCGAGTACCTGAACAGTGACGTCTCCTTGAACTCAACATTCGTCGAGGCCACAGTTATATATCTATGTATATGTATATATATGATGTATATATAGTTGTATATAAGTCACGGATATATACAATATCAATGTTGGCCCTTGCAGACAGCTTAGCCATGTGTCGAAATATAGTTTTATTACGGCAAGGTAGGCAACAGTTTCCATCTTTCTCTGTCTCTCTCATTTAAGTACTGCTTAAAAATGTATTATATCAAAAGGTCAGACTTGAAAGTGGCTTACACGTGGCGTCTGATTTGGTCGACTTGCTGTCAAATGTGTTTATTTAAAGTCTCTTAATATCCTGCTATATGCAAATCCTGATTGCTGGCATAAATTGTGCATAGAATATAAATTGCCTAGAATATGATTGAGTTAGTTAGAATATGATTAAGCGAGGTCATTGGCGCCTTAGCTGGCGGTATTCCAGATCACGTGGCTGAATGTATCTACAGAAATGTTTAATGAGCTAATGAAAAAGAAGAAAAAATGGAGTTAACGCAAAGCAAATTAATTGAAGTATATAGAAAAACTGAGCTTTGGAAAAATATTGGTTTATAGAGCTTAAGATTGAAAACTAGAAAAAAGTAAACAATTTTTATACAAAGCGTTTGCAGTCAGTAAAAAAACTCTCCTTATCCATATATATTTCAACTCAATAAAAAGCTTCCATTTGTGTACTCAAATCGAATACATTAGTGATATTCCCTTTTTCATTAATTTCCTATCTCACCATAATCCCTTTCACATTTTTATATAAATATTATATAACTATTTTTATTAATTCTCTGCTATTCTATTATACTTCTAAATTCATTCTAACAACAGAGCTAAAAGTATACTCGTTTTTCCTTATGTCTTTAGTATGCTTGGCAAATAATCGAATACACACATTAACATTTTTACTTACTTTCATTTTCTAATAAAAAAGCACCTCATAACACTTATAAAAAGCAATGACAAACGCCTAAAAAAAGGAAAATAATACGAAAAAAAAGTTTTCTATGCGTTTCACTCAAGGCTACATTTTCATGTCCATGACCAATAAAAAGCACATTGTACGGTCCATGCAGCAGTCACAACAACAACAACCACAACGAGGACAACCCCCAGTTGGCAGCCAAAAACAATTTTTGGATCCCAGAAACCCCAACGGAGCCCAACAGCATCCCATGCAGACACAGATACAAATCGATAAAATTAAAAGCCCCAACAGCACAAGCAGTAAAGCAAGTGAGATGGAAAGAGAAAGAGAGAGAGAAAGAGATAGTGATAGAAAGAGAAGGCGAGAGGCAGGAGGGAGTGTGTCTGTTGATGATGGGCAAGAGAGTGGAAGCATATAACGACAGTAGCCAAAAACAAATAGAGATTAACACTCAACAAAATGAAAAGCAGTCAATATAAATATATAACTTTTTTGATCATGGAAAATTAATCTAAAGTTAATTATAATAAAAAAAAATCAAATGAAAATTTGATTAAAATATTATAGTATTTAGATTCGACAATAAATTTGATTTTTTATATAAAAACATTATATAAAAACAGAACGAAATAAATGATTTGTTAGTTTCTTGTTAAGCGTAATTATAAATAATTTTTTAAATGAATTTATTTATTTTTTTTTTGTATATAATTAATTAGTTTTTGAATTAGCTTTTTTATGTTTAGCAAATTTAAAAACTTAATTTTTTTTAATATTTTTTATACTAAAAAATTTTTAATAAATTTTTGAATTTTTCAAATTTTGTTTATTTTATTTTCTCAATTCACTAATTTTTTTCAGTGCATCTGGGTAGGGAGTTTCCGGCAAGGCATGTAAAAAGCAATTGTATTATATGTCTGGGCCCGCAATCGTTGGCAATGCGCATCAGTCGAAAGTGTTGCCAAGTTTACGCTTAATTAGGCTAAAAAGCTGAGCGAAATGGAAATTGCGAAAAGGAAGCACAACATATTTCTGCTACTTTTTCATCTTTTAGCTTTCAGACGCTGCTTCGTAGGCATATCCTGTGACGAATCCTGCCGCCGTGATGACTCATCGGTGTCTGGGCGCTTGTGTTGACTTAGGCTGTGCGGCCAGACCCAGCTTTGGCCTCGCAATGTGTCTGGATATCTGTGTGTACATAGGAAATGCGCACAGACAAGGGCGAAAGTGACAGAAAGGTAGAGAGGGACATAGAGAGAGAGAGTGAGAGGAAGGATACTACAATACACATTATTTACTTGGCTTGAAGTGCTTCTGTGTGAGCCGCCCACTTTTGATAGACAAGCTGTTGATTGTTGTGCGGTATTTTGTGGTTACATAAAAAGTTCACAATTGCCGGGATATATGCCATGGGGGCAGAAACTGTAAAGCGATTTTCTGCGATGAGCCAAGAACTGAGAGCTGAGTTACTGGAATGATGTAGAGCCCAAGCAGCTGCGATGATTGCCTTGGGCCTCGCTCACATGAAACTTTGATGAGCCTTCGGCCAAATATCTAACAACTTAAGTTAGGCTCGAAAACATTTGTTGTGAGCCTCAAATATTTGATGTGTCCTTAAGAATTCTTAGAAAATTTATACATTTATTTTTTATTAATTTGGATTTGTATAAAAAAAGACTTGAAATTTGGCAGTTGGAGTTGGATGAGGAAGGTATTAAAAGGTAAGAAAATTAATTTTTCTAATTAAGATTTTTTGGTTAAGTGTATATTTGTAGCCTTAAGAAACGGAATTTATTTATTTAGAAATTTATTCCTTTAGAATTATCAAAACTGAAGGCTTTTAAGACTAGATTCTAATATGTTATAATTGAATTTAAATCATTAAGTCTTAAGAAATAGTTTTTAAATACAAAAGTGAAAACTTTCTAAATAAATAATAAAAAAAATTTCTTAAAAAAAAAAAATTCAAAAATATAAATTTCTGATAAATTTCTAATATCAGAAGAATATTGAATATATATAATTACTATTAAGTTTACGATGATGGAATGTAGTACATGATATTTACTTAAAGTACTTTTACTTAAAACTGATTTAAGCTTGTAATTCTTAGTAGATAAATGAGATATACTTTTATTCATAACACTGTAAGATAGAGTTTGCATGTTTTGGCAGATTCTTAAAGTTTAACCATTCAAGCGACTCCTTACCAGACATCTCACCTAGACATCATCATATATATCTCTCTCAGTAATTGAAAATAAAAGTCTCACACCAATAACACTCTGAATCTGCAAGCAAAATATTTCTATGCCCAGCTATATTCTCCTTCCCTTGTCTGTGCCCACCTCCCATAAAGCCAGTCAAATTCTCTACTCATTACCCATGTGCATCTCCCATAAACTCTGCAAACTTCTCTTCTTATTTCCCATATTTAACTGCAACTTCCCTTGCGCAATTTAAGCCACAATTACGCTTCATAAACCCAATTAAGAAACCATTTAAAAGAGCGCAAAAAAGCGAACTCCAAATTCAACAAGTTATCGCCACATAAATTCCCAATTTCCACATAATTGCTCATAATTCGCTACACTCAGCGAAACTTTTAGTAAATTAAAGTAAATTGTAGCTACAGCATGTTGGCATCATGCCTATAATTAGCCCTTGGATACAACTAACTTGATGCGTATCATTACAAATTCGCATGCTATTGCTGAAAGTAGGCTCAATCAATTTATTTCAATCTAAACACACACAAACTCTCGCACACGCACACGTTCACATGTAGCGCGTCACTCATTCGACCCGTTAGCCCGCGCTGCTTCCGCCTGCAAATCAAAGCAAAAGTTTATTCACATTTGCTTTGCTTTATAATTACATTTGGCTTTGGCCTAGGCTACATGTTTTATATATTTGAAAATGGTTTTAAAAAAATAACAACAACAACAAAGTTGTTTCTGTATCTGTAACGGCAAAAAGTATTTGTATCCCATAAATGCAAATCTGAGCATTAACAGCAAATCGCGTGTCTGCCTGGCGCTTCGCTGCCCATTTGATTGAGTAGCCAACGCTCAGACAGTGCCCCTCCACCCGCTGTCACACGCTGCACGCCCACTCGATTGGGCTGGCACACGAATTTGGAAAGCAGCGCCAGATTTGCGTCAGGCGTGACGGTCAATGATCAGTTTTGGACGACGACAACAACAGCAGCAACGGCAACAACTGCGAGCCGCACAGCTGGCAACAGTTTAATTTGCTGTTGTTGTTGCTGCTGCTGTTGACGCACTCTAATAACTTTTTTAAACGCTGCCGCTTGGCAATTTTTGGCTATTAAATATATTTTGGCTCTTGAACAAACACAATCACAGCTAGTTGAGCTGAAATTGCTTTAGCGGGTCGCTTGACTTTAGGGTCGCCAATAAAGTATATGAAAATATATTAATTATTTACAGTTTCATTAACGTGCAAATGTTTGCTAGTAAAATATAAAAATTTAAATGTTAACCAAATTAAAATGCCGAATTTAGATACAGGAAAAATCATTAATAAAATTCGCTCAATCAGTTTGAGTTTCTCAATTCGCTTCGCTTTGTCAAAGCTATGACTATTATATATTGAAGTATCGTCATATTTAAATATTTATTAATAAGAAACATCAATTATTTGAAACATGAGTGCTTGGTATAAAAGTCAAGTTAATTTTGATGTTTTTTGCCAAGAAATTTGATTTTATATTTAAAAAGTTTTAAAATAATTATTTTTATTAATTTGAAATTTATAGAAATCATAAATTTCAGATTCTGTTTTGGCAAAGTTTGAAACAACAAAAGCTCTAAGAACTTCTCATGTGGTTAAACTATTTATTTATTATCACCAATCAGCTAGCTTGGGTTAATACAAAACTTACTTTGGAAACTTGGGAATATTTTTAAAAATTTACCTTTTTAATACCTTCAGGTCAATGCTCACTTTGAACTAACTTGTTCAGCTTTACTAGACTCATTTCACTCTTTGAGCGGTACATCTTACCTACGCTTAAAGTTGACCTCAACTTTACCTGACTTATTTATTTTCAATCTGTTTTTAGAGTATTTGAATTTTGCGGTATTCAACTTTCGTTCAGCTCTTTGTTCACAATTTTGTTTGCCATATTTTGCAGCCTCTTTAATAATTTAATTTAGCAGTGAAATTGAACACGCGAAGCGACTAACGTGGCTTCACAGTAGCTATTTTTTTGTTTATTTATATGGCATGCGATCTAACTGTTAGATACTTTTACTGGCAAATCCTTGCCAGTCGAACTTCCGCTTGGCTAACAACAATTTTCACGTTCAATGACTCGACAACGAGTTGGACATTTGCGTGACTTGTTGCTGGACTTGAGATATCTGATGTGATGATATATAGATTAATGTACACAGACACATATACACACAAATATATATATAAGTATATATTTAGATATTTATATATATTTATTTTTTTATATATTATATAGCAGTTCGATTCATTGAGTGCTATGGCGCGAGCCGCGCCTGTCTGGATGTCAAGTCGCAGCCACTTGTTGATTAATAGGCGAGAGCCGATACAAACCAACCCCACCCACAGCAACGTTCCACTACGTCCCCACCCCCAGCACAGGTGGCTGACCTTAACAATCCATTAACCATACGCTCCGTGTTTCCTTGTGCTTTGTTAGGCTTCCCCTTGCCCAAAAAAAGTAATTACAAGTGAATTTTTGCTTAAAAGAAATTTGAGTTCATGCAAAATTCTCTCTTGCATGTTTTTCACATGAAAATTTTCAGTTTGACTTCCGCAAAATTGAAATACATTTTATATATGTTTATATATGGCTGTCACAGTGCCCGTTTGTCAGGTGTTAAATACGAGAATTCTCTTGCGCCGTGTCCAACCCGCGAGTCAAAACTTTGCGTGGAATACATTTGTTAACAACGAAAATGGATTTGCTGAAAACTTGTCAGCTACTCTCCCTCTCTCATTGATGACGCTTGGTTGTGGAGGTCTTTATTTAAGTGGAAATTTATAATTAACTCTGATGTGCTTAAATTTATGCGTCTTAAAGATAATTTTCTTGAGTAATACACTGCGGAAAAAAGAGGCAATATATCAAATCTGACAATTAAATGTCTTTTTTATGAATTGCAGCTTAATATTCTCAATAATATCTTGATCTTGTACCGTCTTAAATCAGAAATTTTTATATGAAATTTCCAAGTATTTTATATGTATTACAAATTATAGCATGATTGAGCAGAGGTTATTGGTTTGGCTGTATTTTATGTTACGTTTTTTTTTAGTCTAGCTCAGCTGTTGGTAAAGAATTTTTGTAATTTTTCATCATTTTGGCAATGATTTTTAAAGACAAAAATAATTTATTTAACTTGCTTGCGTAGTGTCTTTGTTTCTCTGAATTATGTCTAAAATTATAAATTTATATATTGAGTAACTTCTGCTATATATATTATATTTGCTTTATATCAATTAGATTTATGAGTTTTAACCTTTTGTTAGCTTTTTACTTGTCTAACTCAGTTGCTTATGAAGAGAATCTTTTGGCAATTATCGCTCAAGAAAATTAGTAAATTACACTTATTTTCAGCTGTTTTATGATTTCTTTTCTCGCCTTAGTTTGTCTGTTGGAAAATGTTATGTCAAATATCAGATTTGCCTCCTTCATATGTTAAGCATCTGCATCAGTTAGCTTTTTGTCAGAACATAAAGATGATGCAAGTCTCGTAAATCATTGAAAATATGACTGAAAAGGCTTAAGTTTACTTAAAGTAATTTATATTAAGTCCTAAGACAATTTCAATTCACAACCATTCACAATCTTTCCATTTAGATTCTATATATATACGACAAACTCTTGAACTTCCTTAAACAATCCATTATCTTTTATTTAGTCAAAAAGTTGTCGCTGTGAAAGCATTTCACGATTTCGCTTCAACTTCGTTAAGGCTGTCTTCCCTTCCGTGCGTCCACTCCCTACTTGGAGCATGTATCTTTGAAATTCGCATTCGTGATTGAGTGCCTGACATTTGCACCGGCAACACGACACAAAATGTTGCAACAACTCATTAATTTCATATGAGGCGCCTCGTTAGCTGCCCAGCTCAACAAATGCCTCTGCATTAAAATTAATGCGCTTCATTAACAGTTGCAAGTGAAATGTGCTGCGACGTTGGAGCGCGGCGGTGCCCCAGGGGGTGGTAAGTGCTTTGTCTGTCCAGTTCGGCCATAGAAATTCATCTTCAGATGCCGTCAACACATCAAAGTTCAAGGCCAAACTTTGAATAAGTTGCGAGCGAAACTGTACAAATATAACTGTAATATATAAATGTAACTGTGAGTTATAAATGTAACTGTGAGATACAAATGTATCTTTTTTTGTGCGCGAATGTTCTGGGCAGAGAAAACACTCGCTTTGAATTGCATACGAGCTCGCAATTTATATACAAATTGCGTAAGATGCGCATAAATTCAATGTTTCGTGTTCCCTTTCAGGCTTTTTGTTTTATAGCTGGTATACCCTGTAAATTCATGAAAGAGTTGTATAAAGGCAGAGGTCAACTTGCCAAGAAAATATCTTGGAGCATACTCAAGTTGTCATATATCTTTTTATAGTTATTTGTATTTGTATCTGTATCTGTATCTATGTATATGTATCTATGTATCTATGTATCTATGTATCTATGTATCTATGTATCTATGTATCTATGTATCTATGTATCTATGTATCTATGTATCTATGTATCTATGTATCTATGTATCTATGTATCTATGTATCTATGTATCTATGTATCTATGTATCTATCTATGTATCTATGTATCTATGTATCTATGTATCTATGTATCTATGTATCTATGTGTCTATATATCTATGTATCTATGTATCTATGTATCTATGTATCTATGTATCTATGTATCTATGTATCTATGTATCTATGTATCTATGTATCTATGTATCTATGTATCTATGTATCTATGTATCTATGTATCTATGTATCTATGTATCTATGTATCTATGTATCTATGTATCTATGTATCTATATATCTATGTATCTATGTATCTATGTATCTATGTATCTATGTATCTATGTATCTATGTATCTATGTATCTATGTATCTATGTATCTATGTATCTATGTATCTATGTATATATATCTCTATATATATATCTATACATCTTAGTATCTGTGTATCTCAATCTAGTCATTTAGTCATTTAGTCATTTAGGGTATCTGTTAGTCAATCAGTTATGATGACACTTCCTTTTGGTTTTGTTTCTTTGCTCTTTTACTGTATGCATTTATTTATTTACATTACGCCCGCCTTTTGCGATGCTTAGAATGTTTCTCCACACTACCCCAGCCAACTCACGCTCCTTCTTTGGCACCTCCTGCCCCTTCAGCTGGTCGTCCTCCTTCGCCTGCTTTGTGAAACTGTGCCGCATATATTTATCACTTTCAGGCTGCGCAATTGCATTGCTTTAGTTGAGCTGCGATTCAACTGCAATCTGAATCTTTTGCAATGGTTTCTTTTCCGTGCTCGATGCGATTAATATTTATTCAAGATAACAAAAGATTCGCTTTGTACAATCGTTAGAGCTGGTTGCGTTTGGTGCGAACAGACACAGTCGGCTTCAAGCTCTTGTAGTATAATTCTTATTTATATATATGTATATTTTATGAAGCATAAATGCAATATATAATATATATAAACATATCTGATGTATCTTGAGTCGACTGAAATATTTGAAAAGATTTTTAAATTTATTTTTGCTCAAGATTTCCACGAAATGCATGCAGCAAATAGACGAAATAAAGGCTTTAGCTTCGATTTCTATTTTTACAATTCAAACAAATTGCTTGACCTTTATGGGGAGACCCTGATCTTGATTATTGACACAGATTTTGCAATTGAGTTATTTGCAGCATTCGCCAAGTTCTTTGATACACTTGACCTACTCTCAAGCACAATTTGCATTAATTGAAAAACCTCCAAAATAGACCTCAACTACACATTCAAGATGTTTGTACGTGCGTACGTCTGGTTTACAGTCCAGAAAGCACGAACCGCACACTTGAAAGACCCCCAGACATATATATGGGAGCTTACACAATCGAGCGACCAGTCAACCGATCCCAACCGACCCGACACGACCCGGACCCGGACCCGGACCCGAGCCCGACTCGTACCGACCCACATACCATAAAGGCCACCAAAAATGCGCTCAACTCACATGAAAATTGCCAAATTTTCATGTACCTTTCCAAACGAATGTTAAAGGGTCGGAGCTAAGTGAAATCTTTGGTCAATTTGACTCGCGAGAGGTTTGCCTGACAACACTCTTAAGTAAGCATATTAACGCAAAGGTCGCTTTCTGCACACGTTAATGGTTTAATTATATATGAACCACTTATGAAACAGACGAACCCAAACTTTGTCCAGGCCCAGGCCATTGGCATAGATACGACTGGGCGTGAAAGCAGTGGCGGAACACGAGTGCTGAATGGTTCGGCTAAGGGTTCAAGCATATTATGTACACAAGTCAACAAAAACTTTTTGAATTCAGCCAACAAAAATCAGACTAAGTTTATCTATTGCCTATGCTCCTGGAGATATTTAAGAATATATATCAGGTTTAATTTACGACTTTAGATTTGACTTTAGCAAGTCGAAAACATTTGGCAAAGTATAGAGTTATTCTTACCATGTTGAGCTGTGTCATTTTTAGCAGATTTTCAATTGCTTTCAATCCACGCTTGTGCCTTTATGTGAGCAATATTTAGCAACAAAATTCCTATTTAAGGACAAACTTAGAACACTAAAAGATGATCAGGATACACATTGAGATTATTATTTTCTTATGTATAGTTGTAGATCCGAAATAAAATAAGTATATATAATTTTGATTACCTTATCTATATATAAAATAATATCAATAATCATTGAATTAAAAGCTAGCTTTAAGCCTAATCATAAATTGAAAGTCTCAGAAGATTCTATAAAGCTTAAGAGTGAGCTAAGCCAACCAATCCAGCATTGAGTTTGTTTCCTTATAAACTAAAATTTAGATTTCGGTATTGAATAAGATTCTTGCAGCTTAACTTCAATTAGGAACTCTATACTAAACCTGCTCTCCACAGTCCATAGCATAATCAAGCCAAAATGTTTAAGCTAAATGAAAATTGCTGCAAAGAAACGTTTGCATCATCATCAGATGCTGCTCGCATGGTAGAAAATGAAAACGTGTAAATAAACATTCTCACTTTTCTTTGTGCAGAGGCCAGTTTCTAAGACTTGCGAGGGTGCTGGTGGTGGGGGCGGGAAGAACAATAAAATGCAGGCGTTGCAAGTGGGAAAGCGCATACAAAACAAACACGAGATCGCGCAGTTAGTTAGTTGAGGACGGGGCATGAACTGAAATATAATTTGTAGGCACGCACTCGGCACTGGAGCATGCCAGATGGTCCAAAAAGTTTTGCAATCGTAGAACACACACACAGACACACACACACCTACACACACACACAACAAATTGCTAAGCGTGCTAGGAACAACATTAAATTAATGACGCTTAAACGCAGGCGCTCGTGGAATCTAAACAAACTGCTGGTCAATAAATTAGTTCGGGCATAAGCGAGAGAAATATTTAGTAGGTTTTTCTCTTGATTTTAAGAAAATATTGTTTCACAAGTTTCAAGTTAAGAAAATGCAATGTGAAAGATGCGAGGAATGCACTAAAATACTTATGGACTATATGTAAAAAAGAAATGGTGATTGGTAGAGTCAGCTGAGGTAGATGAAGTCCTACATTCGTGGGAAATATAGGTTATAGGTTGCTTCAAATTTTAATAAACTAAGAAAATCAAAGCTAAGACTTAACATAGAATATATTAAATTCTTCTCTTAATTCTTTTAAATTTATTGTTATTATTACCTTTATAATGATAATGAAATTTTTAATAATAATACAAATCAAACACAATCATGTTTAATAAGCAAACTTGTGAAGATGTCCATCTTAAAAAATCAGAAATTATTTTCAATAAATAAATAAATAATAATAGTCATAAAATATTTTAAGAAATACTATTCAACCAATTATTTAGTTAATTTAAAATTTAAATTAAATTAAAATTTAAAAATGTATATTTATTCTGGTTTTATATGATTTCAAATATAATATTTATGATGATCATTTATTGTGTATAACAATTTTTAATAAGAAATTAAGGTAACAAGATAAATGTATGCAATTTTCATTTTTTTTTAATATATATTAAAGTGATTGTTTAATAAAATAAAAATATTTAACAAATAGAAATTATTATTATTTTTTAAATAATTTTGTACACTTTTTTTGTAGATTTTATTTCAACAAAAAAAAACTTAGGAAACTTATAAAAGAATTTCGAAAAATAAAAGTTTCAATATATTTTAATATACATTTCAGAAATTCTTTAATCTATATTTACATATATTTTTAATTTATTCCCTCCCCCTCTCTCCCAACTCTCTCACTCCTTCCCTCAGACAATGCAATTAGTTAGAAGTTGATTTACTGCTGGTGCACTCAACTTTTGTAACGCTTCAACTTAGAAACCATAATATATGCACACATATATGTA